>NC_048444.1:18346404-18510055 GCF_004353265.1 Vitis riparia
ACACATTAGATTCCAGTTATAAGATGGAAAACTTTTTCACTCCCTAACTTAGGAAATTTTCAACTTGGTGCCATTGACTTCATTCTATTAGTGTTGGGACACCTTATAAAAGACCAATGTGTCTTATGAAAATAATTTTCGCTTCACTTGCTTTGAAACCCGAGCAAGGTCCGAGGGGTATATGGTGAAAATCTTTAAAGCCTGGTGCCCTAAGCCTTTACTGGTTGGGAGTTCACTGACCTCAATGCTCGTTACATGGGTGGATGGGTGAAGTCTAAAAAAAAAAAAAAAAAAAAAAAAAAAAAAAAAAAGAAAAAGAAAAGGGGTGCGTTCTTAACCTTTTATATATGAGTAGTGTTGCTAAAGTTAGAGAAAAACCTTAGTTGGGGGAGAATATAGTTTGACATACTATAACTGGAAACTAAGCACCTTAACACTTAGATTTTGTGGAAGATTAAGTATTGATCCTTTGGGAGTGGAAATTATTTTGATACTCAAATTTGCATAATGCCCACTCTTTGCAAGTTGTGATTGGTAAGTTATTTGATAACTCTTGTTGATGATTGAGTTTTATATCTTTGACTTGCCATGTGAGAGTTTGATCCAATCATGCCACTTGATTATTTTTTGGAGTGATCAGCATGATTTTGTGAATTATTATTATCTATTTTTCTTTCTTTTTCTCTCCTTCATTGCTCAGGGACGAGCAATGTGTCAGTTGGGGGGAGTGATTACTACCCAAAAGTGCCATTTTACACCTTTAAGTCATTATGTTTTAAGCACTTTTGTGTAGTAATTCTTCACCTTTATTCCAATTGGCATGTTAAGGACCTAGCAATGACTTCTAATCATATTTGTGGCTAGTTTTAGTGTTTTGACATCTTTTTGGATCATTAAGACAAGCCAACCAAAGAAGAAAAGCAAAGAGAAGCAAAGAAAATCAAAAGAGAAGCAAGGAGGAAATCTGAAGTGAGCAGCTGCAGTGTTCCTTGGCACTTTTGGAGCACTTCCCGAAGTCCATTTTTTACATGCTATATACCGTTTCGAAGCTCAAGAAGTCAAGAATCCAACGCTTCAAACCGTGCATGATTTGGAGCTGAAACGAGGAAGTTATGACTTTCGGAAGAGAACTGCTCCAGGTATGCGAAAATTTCGCATACCTTCTGAAGGGTATGCGAAATTCGCATACCTGTGCGAAATTCCTTCTGAGGTGTGCGAAATTCGCACACCCCCTCCCCTGTTTTGCCGACTTCACTTTAGATATTTCTTAAGTTCTTTGATGTAAATTTCCTTTCTTCTCCTTGTAGCAAGCCAATGAAAAGCTTTGCTTTTGTAAAAACTATATAAGGGGTGGAAATCACCTCTTGAAGACATGTAACACGGGTGTTGAGCTGAACACTTAGCAATATACAGAGCACTCTTATTTTCTATTTTCTTGTTACTATTTTCTCTTTCTTGGAAGCCAAACAAACTCTGAGGATGTTTTCTCAGAGGATGAGAGGCTAAACTCTTGGTTTCTTGGAGTGAAGGAAGCTAGGTGAAAAGTCCAGATGAAAAGTTGGAAAATTCTCGTGCATTAAATTCAGGTAGTTGAAGTTCATAAATGGCTTTTTAATCCAAAGTTTTGCTTTAAATCCCTTAGAATCACTTTGAATGGCCAATACATGGTAAGCTTCAGGTCTTTATGGATGCTTATTGCTAGATCCATATTAGTCCATTAGTTATCATGTACGAGCCATTGGAAAGTGGTTCAAGGTGAAGACCTATATAGTGTCTAAAGCCATTAATGGACCTTGACTACCATTTCTATTGATTTTTATGGATTAAATCTTCATTGTCAAACCTACACCGGTTCGGGAAATAACTATAGGTTAAATCCCCAATGCGAGGAGAAAAATCCGGAATTTTCCACTTTGCATTTTAAACTTGATCCTAGCAATCCTTAGCTCCGAGAAACTTTCTTTCTTCCATTTTTAATTAGTTTATGTTAATTTAGTTTCAAATACTTTCAAAACAAATTTTATTTTCTTTTTAAGCTTTAAGTTTTTGATAAAGGAAATCATTAAATTTAATTTCTAATCATGAGTATATCACTGGTAGAATGAAAACCCATCCCAGAGTTCGACCCTAGAGCCACTATACTATAGTAGCTTTGCTACACTAGTATGAGGTCATAGGTTTTATAAATGTTTTTGATTAAATGACCCGACTGGGAATCCATGCGAATCAATACATCCTAACAAAATGGTATAGTCAAGTGTAAGAATCATCATCTCATAGGGGTTGTTGGATCCTTACTCTTTGCTATGAATAAATCCTTCTAAGGTAATGCAATTCTTACTGCAACATATCTCATTAACAAAATGCCTTCAAAGTCCTTCAGTTTCGAACCCCTCTTCAGTTATTGATTAAAACACATCCTATTCCAACTTGCCTTCATATCCCTTCAGAGTTTTTTATTGTGTTTGTTACGTTCATATCCACAAACAAAATAGGAGTAAGCTTGATCCTTAGACATTCAAGTCAAATTTTTTTGGGAGTGCTCTACTACAAAAAGGGGAAATAAATGTTACCATCTACCTTTAGAAAAAATGCTTGTTTCTAAGGATGTTACTTTTTTTAAACATCGGGCTTACTATTTAAGGGGAGATTTACATGCTTCTCTTAAAGGGGAAGAAAAGTCTTGGGATGTGTTACCACTACCTTTTACTAGTTTATCCTCATCCGAAACTTTTGCACTGACTTCAAGAGGATTTCTTAAGTCATATAGATTGATATATTTAACAAGATAGAAGACTCGAGCAACTCGGCCACCTTTTGATCAACCCAATGACTAATTAGATGCTCCTACAATAGGTAATCCTAAGATAACTCCTCTTGAATGCTATTCTCTATAGGTACTTTTATTGAAGAGTCAACTTAATTAACTCTTAAGAACCAAACTTGTTATCCTTCTAAAGAGAAAAAAAAAAAAAAAACCACCCTCTTATTATGGTTTTGCAAGTTGTACTATAAATTATCCCATCTCTCATCATATGCCTTCACATTGTTTATCTCTTTCATGTAAAATATTTGCAAAACAGTTTTCTTCTATGTCTATTCCTAATAAGTTATAGGAAGCTCTTGACAACCCTAAGTGAAAAGTTGTCATGATTGAAGAAACAAAAAAATTGATACATAGAAACTAGTTAAGCTAGTGATTACTACCCAAAAAGTGCTATTTTGCGCCTTTAATTCATTATGTTTTAAGCACTTTTGTGTAGTAGTTCTCCATTTTTATTCCAATTGGCATGTTAAGGACCTAGAAATGACTTCTAATCATATTTGTGGCTAGTTTTAGTGTTTTGACAGCTTTTTGGATCATTAAGACAAGCCAAGTAAAGGAGAGAAGCAAAGAGGAAAAACAGAGTGAAGAAAACAGAGGACAACAGCTGCAGTCTTCCTTCGAAATTTTGGAGCACTTTCTGAAGTCCATTTTCTACATGCTATATACCATTTCAAATCTCAGGAAGTCAAGAATCCAATGCTTCAAACCGTGTATGATTTGGAGTTGAAATGAGGAAGATATGGCCTTCGGAAGACAACTGCATCAAGCTGAGAGACAATTTTGCACCTTGCGAAATTGGAACTTCAACGTGCGAATTTCGCACCAGCCCATGCAAGTGCGAATTTCGCACCAGCTCATGCGACTTTGGTGTGAAATCTCCTCTGTTCTGCCAACTCCACATGAGATCTTTTCTTTTGTATTTTTTGATGTAAATTCCTTTCTTATCCCTGTAATTAGCCAATCACAGGCTTTGCTTTGTAAAGACTATAAGAGGGGTGGAAATCATCTCTCGAAACACACTAACATATTGTATATTTTACACTTAGTGAAATACAGGGATCTGTTTGCTTTCCTTTTCTCTTTACTATTTTCTTTTTCTTGGAAGCCAAACAACCTCTGAGAATGTTTTCCCAGAGGATGAGAGGCTAAACCTTTGGTTTCTTGGAGTGAAGGAACCTAGGTGAAAAGTCTAGATGCAAAAGTGGAAAACTCTTGTGCATTAAATACAGGTAGTTGGAGTTCATAAATGGCTTCTAAATCTAAAGTTTTGCTTTAAATCCATTAGAATCACTTTGAATGGCCAATACATGATAAGCTTTAGGTCTCTGTGGATACTTATTGCTAGATCCACATCAGACCATTAGTTATCATGTATGAGCCATTGGAAAGTGGCTCAAGGTGAAGACCCATAGTGTCTAAAGCCATTAATGGAACTTAACTACCATTTCTATTGACTTTTTATGGATTAAATCTTCATTGTTAAACCTATACCGGTTCGAGAAACAACCATCCTTTATGTTGTTGTCCCCAATACGAGATGAGAAATCCGGAATTTCCACTTTGCATTCTGAACTTGATCCTAGCAATCCTTAGCTCCGGGAGACTTTCTTTCTTCCATTTTTACCTAGTTCTATGTTAGTTTAGTTTCAAACACCACTTTCAAAGCAAACTTTATTTTCTTTTAAACTTTAAGTTTTTGACAAAGGAAATCATCAGACTCAATTTCTAATCTTGAGTATATCATTGGTAGAATGAAAACCCATCCTAGAGTTCGACCCTAGAGCTGCTATACTATAGTAGCTTTGCTACGCTAGTATGAGGTCATAGGATTTATAAATATTTTTTATTAAAATACCCAACTGAGCATGAATCAGCTAGCAAAAGGAAAGAAGACAATTGGTTGTAAGTAGGTATACAAGGCAAATAGTTTTATGAAAAGGTTTGAAGCAAGATTGATGACAAAAGGTTATATACAAAAGTACAGGGTAAATTATCATGAAACTTTTGCATCAGTGGCAAAAACAAATACCATCCAGGTCCTCTTATCGTTGGTTGTAAACCTAGGCATGCCACTTCAACAATTTGATGTAAAAAATTCATTTCTTTATTGAGATCTAGAAGAAGAAGTATGCATGGACTTTCTCCTAGCTTTTCTAATGTAATAAAAGGGGGTAAGATATGTAGATTAAAGAAGTATGGACCCAGGTAATCACCTAAAGCTTGGTTTAGTGGATTTACTTAGGCCATGAAGAAGTATGGATACCATCAAAACTTGTCTAATCATACTCTTTCACTCAAACATTCACTCAAAGGGAAATTACCACCTTGACCATGAATGTGGATGATATTTTGGTGACAAGTAATGATAGTGAGAAGTTAAGTAAACTAAAGACATATTTGGCAGTAGAATTTGAGATCAAAGATCTTGGTACTCTACAATATTTTCTATGTATAGAAGTTGCAAGGTTAAAGTAAGGGATTCTTGTTCCTTGAAAGAGATATATTATGGACTTGATGAAACCAGAATGTTGGCTTGTGAGCCTATTGATACTCCTATTAAACAAAACCACAGATTAGGTGAAGGTCCAAATGATATGCCAGTAGACAAAAAGAGATGTCGGAGATTAGTTGGGAAGCTAATATACTTGGCTCATACTCACCTTGACATAGCCTTTGCGGTGAGTATGGTAAATCAATTCATGCATGCATGCTCCTTGCAAAGCAAAAATTTTGGTTTTACAAAGGATTCTCAAGTATTTAAAATCTGCTCTTAGGACAGGTTTTATTTTTTCTAAACGTGGCCAGTTAGAAGTAGAAGGATATATCAATGCTAATTGGGTAGATTATGTAATAGATAGAAGATCAACTTCAAGGTATTAAATGTTTATGGGAGGAAATTCAATCACATGGCATAGCAAGAAACAATCTATTATGGCTAGATCAAGCACTAAAGCCAAATTTAGAAATATGGCTCATGATATATATGTGAGATGTTATGGTTGAAGGCCTTAGTAAAGGAGTTGGGGCTTGGTTCTAGGGATCCAATGGAGCTTTACCGTGATAACAAAGATGCCATTAGCATTACCCACTATCTAGTTGAACATAATCTTACAAAACATATTAAAGTAGATAAATACTTTATCAAGGAGAAGTTGACTAAAGGATTAGCACTTCTTTTCTAAAGACAGAGAATGAGCTTGTAGATATTTTAACAAAGGTGTCAAACGAGACTTTTAGATTAATACTTGACAAATTAGGCATTTGAGACATCTACACTCCTAATTAAGGGGAAGTGTTGACAAGTGTTAATTGTATATTCAACGATTTCCATCGTTTCACTTTCTATTTTAGCTTTCATATTTGATCCTAGTTTACCTTTTATTTTAGGGATTGACTATTTTAATTTCTATAAGCAAGAAGCAGATTTGTAGTTATCATATTTAGCTTCTTGATTTTAAGGATTTGATTATTATTATTATTATTTCTACAAGTTAGGAATAGATTTTGGGGATTTGTTTATATTCTTCCTTATATAGTTTTTCTTTTTTCTTATATATATTGCAGAAACTGTGAAGTAACTTATACAGAGAATTTTCTCTCTAAATTAGCAATTGGATTCTACAAAATGATTAAGTATCTCTCACTCAACCCTTTATGCATAGAATAGTAGGGCTTATCAGTAACAACTGAGTGGTGTTTTAGAACACCCCTAATACCATCTTCATTGCTTGGACAGACTATAGAGATGTAGAATAATTTGGAATTACCTACCAAATTTCACATCAGCTATCGCTATTTGTAATTGGATTCTTTACAGTTGGGCATAGCATGATCTAGTAAAAACAAAAGTGGGAACCCAGTCTAAGTTGCAGTTGTACTAGCAGAAGTTATCTAAAGAGCATCCACAACCTCCACCTAGTCACTGCAACCTCAAACTAAAAATTGGCATATTTCCGTTTCTGTCAAGCAATCCCAAGAAGCTTCTTTTAATAACAGCAGGTCACAAGGCACCTTAAACAATAGTCAATCATCTACAAGCCTAATTCCACCATTCCCTCTTTAAAACCTGAAAACTAGAGCCTTACCTCACCGTTATTCAGTATTAGACAACAACTTGAATATTTCTCTAAATCAATGCCCACCAAAGATTCCCCAAAACTAGAATAGATATGTGCCACAATGACTATTCACTAGGAATGAGGAAATTTTGGAGAAGATTTTCTTAAAATAAATAAATAAATAAATTATGTTGCCTGAAACCAATAGAATTTCTAATGAAATTCACTCTAAAAATGATGGAATTTGGAGGGGAGGGGGAGTGATCACTTTAAGACTTAAAATTAGAAAATTGTATAATATCTAAAATGTTCCATGTGCAAATTTCAAACCATTTTACCCTAAACAAAGTGTTAAAAAGAAATATTATGAGATGGTAAAGTAAAGGATTTTAAGAGCCAAACTAACATTTTCATTGAAGAGCACTCCAAAGGGCATATCTAGGTTTCCATGGTCAAGCTGTTGTAGAGAATGACATCCTGGATAGACACTTGTTAGGTTGGGCAAAGATTCCAGTGAAAGGTGGGTTAATTGAGGAAATACGATAGTGCCTATATCCATCATTTCTACACCTCCAAGTGGCACAGGATCTGAGGCCATAGAAGGAGGGAAAAGGTTTCTCAAGCTGCCACAGTTGTCCACATTCAGCCATTTCAGGTTTTGGAAGCACAAATTGTCTCTAGGGTCCTTGTTGCATATATGCCTCAACTTAGGAAGACCAATTAAGCTTAATTTTGTCAACTTAGAGAGCAGCCAAACATGTTCATTATTAACATCTAGACCTTCAAGATCAAATACTTCTTCTAGTAGATCATAGTTTTTTTTTAAAATTACCACTTCCAAATTTTGTAAGCTGCGTAGTAAATAAGATGGCAAGACTTTTAATAGTGATGCACAATTCTCGACATGTAGTGAGTGAAGGTTGCTGAAGGACTCAGATGGAAATTGACCATGCCATATCTCTACAACATGGAAATTTGACCATGCCATATATTGCAGTAATTGCATATATCAAATGTACAAGGACAAGAAATAGAACTGCAATAAATGTGTATAGTCAATAATCATAATTTAACATGTATTAATGATAATTGACATCACAATGGAATTAGTGTCCTGTCATGCATTTATATAATTGCTAAAATGTTGAATATAAGGTCTGATTTCTCATAATTTTAGGCATTGCATTTTTTAATTAAAAAAATATTGACAGCTAAATTTTATAAAATATAATTAATTTCCATGGATCATAGTATGAAAGAATAACATTATTATATGTTAGGTCTAACATAGTTATATGTTAAGTTGGAGTTGGGTCAGGATGTCCAACATACATTGCCTTCATGTTATAGTAAGCCCTGAATGGGTTGTTGATAAACCAGAATAAATTGGCAAGAGAATTTTACACCAAGCCTCTCCATAACTAGTGGTATGTGGATAAATCACCAACAAAAACCTCACAGGCTCTGTGAGGATTGCAATAGTTTTCTCATTAAACATCAATGAAAAAAGATTGAATTGAGCTAGAACTAAGCAACTTTTTATAAGTACTTTATAAGTGGACAATGGAAATAAAAAATAAGTTGAGATTATTTTCTGCATCTTTCCCTATAATCATTTCGAATGCCACTTGTTATGGTAAGCAAATTGCTATTTGAGCTAAAGACTAAGCAAACTAGAGGTATGTATCCATAACATATGCACCATATTGTCCTACTGCCCATCATGTATAATGCATGAAGCATAAGATACTAATAGTGAATGATCATATAAAGGAGAAACATACAAATATTATTGAAGTTTGTTTCATGAAGGTACAACTCTTTGATGAAGAGCTTCAAAGACTGAAATAATAGTATTATCTTCTGTATTTTATAAAATACCTATTAGGCAAGCATTATTTTCCTTGCCTTTCATTAAAAGATTGAAATTTAGTACAATAAACAATCATTCGTATCAAATGTGAATATCTTTGCTGGTAAAGGGTTGTAAGAATAAGGGTTATAGATTATAGCACTTAGGACTTGAAGTGGAAGGGGGGCTTGTTGACCCAATTGCTTGACTAGCACATCCTGAGAATTTCTAGTTGAAGAATAACATTACCTAAATTGACAAGGGAAAATAAGATGTCATACAAAGGACTATTCAGCATAAAATACCTCTTTGCTGGAAAGCAGTATGTGAGTACCAGGTTCACTCTCCAAACAAATTCGTTCAGAATTTACTTGAGTTGACCTCAATTCTTTCATGCTTACATAAATGGAAGGCAATGCCTTCACTTCTGAACGGAAGTTTAGCAGCCTTGGTAGATGTTGTAATGTCAAGGATGGTAATTGAGGGAACAAAATTGTATCAGCTACATCATTCCCATATTTTAATTCTTTGCCATATTGTTCAACCATCTCATCCATAACCCTGCATCTTTTTATTTCTATTTCTTAGAGTTGTGGAAGGCTTCGAGCCAAAGATATTGAAAAGAGACATTTAATTCCATCACAATCATCAACTTTTACAATTCTTAAGTCCAAAGGACCCTGGTGGAAGTTGTCCATTGCACACTTCTTGCAAGTGAATCAACTTCGTGAGATACAATGACTCCAAGGCAAGGAAGATAGGATTTCCTGGAACTTGTTCCACTGAATGCATGATATATTGAATTTCTGGACTGCTTTCAACATGAAAATGCTTTAATGCTGGAAAACTTTCCCTATCTACTTCAGAAAGAACATGATTAGCACCACTAAGTTCATGCAAGTATAGATCTTTTGCTCTTTTAAACAATTTACTAATACCATCCATCGAATGGAGGTTTGTGTTGAGCTTATTGAGCTTTAGTGATTCTGTGGTTTCACAATTTTCACACCAACTCCAGACATCACCGATAAGTATTTTAAATCTTATCAAGTTCTCAAAGAGTATGCCTTTTGGCAGTAACTTGGCATCTGGTACTTCCATATCTAAAGTGCCCAAGTGAGACAAATATTTAAGCTCAACAAGGCTAGCATTAGTTTTTTTATCATTGGATCCTTCAACCTCCCATCCTGTAAAGCTATTTTCCATTCTCAAATACTTTAACTGAGATAAGTTTGATATGATATTTGGTGGAATTACTTGAAGTTTGGAACAATTACTCAAATCCAACAACCTTAGATGGATTAGTTGCTCTATTTCTTTGGGCAACTGTTCAATATTAGAACCTATAAGGCTAAGAGATTCTAATTTCTTCAGCTCTGAAATTATAGCTATATCTCCCAATATGCACTAATCTAAACTCAGTGTTCGAAGATTTGCAAGGCAGCGAATTGATGGAGTGATGTAAAATGCATATTAGTGAGATCTAAAACTTTAAGCTTTTTCATCCCTTAAAAAATTGTATTTGGGATTTTCAGAAATGGGATCACTGATGTGATATAACACAAAAGGTTCAAGTTCTGGACATACCAATCCTTCAGGAAGTTTGTGGATATCATTGTAGGGCAAAGAGATCTTGCTGCAACTTTGGAGTTCATCCAGCTTTGGCCATTCTTCCAATCCAACACCTTCTCTCAATGAAAACACATGATCCTTGGATGCAATTGCTAAGGCAACATCATGAACAACATCATGCATTCTCACAAACGCATTGTCACCGATTTCTAGTAACAAATTTGAGGCTTTGAGGTTCTCAACCAATGTCTCAACTCTGTTTCTTGTGTCTTCCAATGTATCAGTTCCTTGAAACAATCGTAGAGCTATAACATATTTCAACAAGTCATTTATAAAAATATCATTATCCATTAAACCACAAAGCAAGAACAATGACTTAGCTTCATCACCATGTAAATGCATGTAGCTCAACTCCAGACTTGAGTGCACCATCGCATCCATTCCTCTTATGTTTGTTGGCATATACCTTTTTAACTATTGTAAAGCATCCTTCCATATAGACACACTCTTATTTTTTAGAACCTTTACAACTATTACAAGTGCAATTGGCAAACCTGCACATTCCTTTGCCACATTGATTACTATAGCTTGCAAGTCCTGCTTGTCAATGGAATCACCCACTGTCTTCTTAAATAAAACTAATGCTTCTTTTTCCGGTAAATGTAAAACAGGTATATCCTTCTGGGTACCCATCCCATTGGACAATACATGTTTATTTCTAGAAGTCAACACAATTTTACACCCCTTATGGTCATCTCCAAAAGGAATTCCCACTTCCTCCAAATCAAGTTGTGCCCAAATATCATCCAAAATTATTAGGATCTTCTTCTCTTTCTTGATCATCTCATTTAATCGAGTTGCTCTTCCCCATTTACTCTCCTCTTCAAATTTCAAACCTAGCATGTCTACCAGTTGTCCTTGAATTTTCCTCAAATCTTGATTTTGGAATACAGATGCCATAACCACTTCATCAAATAGCTTCTATTCATTGGCATGCTGAGCCACTTGTTCCACCAATGTTGTCTTCCCAACACCACCCATCCCCCAAACCACTATCATGTTGTCATCAGCATCCCTTAAGGCCTTCATAATTTAGTTCAAAGTTGACATTCTTGATTCTAAAGCTTTGTACCCTCTGAGAGTTGCAAAGCCTATCCCTAGCAGAGGAGCACGATATGACAGCCTCTCAAATTTCCTAGCTCCCAACCTCCCTTGCTTTCTTCTTTGCTGCCCTGCTTAGCTTATACTGCAACTTCAAATTAGGACACAACCCCATGAAATAACTCTTGTTTGCCTTCTTACCATTCAAGAAACTTCCCAGCCTCTTCCATGAACCCATTTGCGCCTATATTGTCAACATCAGCTTTGATTTCATCCCCGTTCCTGATAGCTTCATCCACGGAACGCTGCAGCCCAGTCCTGGCATCCCCCAGCTTCTCAACTTGGTGGACGAGATTATCAATGTTGCTACGATAGTTGAACAGATACCCAAAAGGACATCCAATTGGAGCAACCAGATATTCAACAACTTTTGCTGCAATTGCAAAAGCTATTTCTGCCATTTGCAATTTGGATTTTTTTTTTTTTTTTTTGGTGGGGATAATAAATGCAAACCAAAAGTAGAGACTAAGAAAAACAAAAGAAAACAACAACAATAGTAGCAGTAGCAGCAGTAGCTACAAACAAAGAAGAGAGTGGTAGCCAATGGATTGAAGGTGAGAAATGAAAACAAGGAAATGAAATATTGCTTGAAGCAGATGAGGACAGAATACAAAGAGACTCACCAGCAAAACGAAAATGCAAATCACAATCTCACTTGGGTTAGTAAAGAAAAAAAGAAGGAAAAATGGGCCAACGATGAGAACCAATTTTCTAAGCTAATCCGGTATTTTAATACATGACTTTGTTGGTGGCTTGCTGTCAAATGAGACAAAGGAAACACAGAGGAAGCTAGAGTTCAGACTGATAATGGGCTTACGAGACTTGATTTGGTTCAGCTAAGAACCTAACAGTACAAATGGACTTCGCAGCCATTCCCACCCCAAGGGCTTTATTAAATCAAACAACATTGATTTTTCATTCCTCGGCTTCTTCGTTCTTCTCTTGCTTTTTAGGCCCTTTTGAATTGTTGTTATAGCAGTTTGAATCACCATTAAAATAAAAGTATCATCTTGATACCAATAAGATGTGTTTAGTAGGAGTACGTTGGATTGTGATTTTAGGAATAACTTTTAAAATTTCTAACAATTCAAAATTTTGTTTTTCAAATATGAAAAAAATTACTTTTTAGAATCATTGTTAAAGACGTTCTAAACTTGATGAGAAACTCAATCACTTGAAAAGTGAATATGAGGAGCTTGTATTAAAGAAAATTTATTAATTTTAATTATGAAATTATTTTAAAATTTGAAAATATTTATTGTACATTTAGATATTTTTATCAATGATACATATTCAAATATAAAATTATTTAATTAGAATATTTATTTTTAAATAATCAAATATTTAACAATTATTTTTAATATGAGAGTGAAAATAATCATTTTTTTGTGAGTTCCTTTTTCGAGCTCTAATGCAAAAACTATTTCTGTACATTAAGATCATATTTGGTATATGGGAATGTAGAATGGAAATGGATATTTCTATTTTGTTTTCATTCATATACCTCTTTAAATAGAAATGAATATGGTGATTTTAATTTTTTGTATTTAAATGCATTGAAGAATATAATATTAGAATGACTATTTGTTTCAATTTTAATGTTAGCAATAATGGAAATTAGAATACAAAAACAAATTGACAATAATATACATACACATGATTTAAAATATTTTTTTTTTCATTTTTTTTTTAAATCTCAAATTACACATAATTTAAAATAATTGTTTATTTTCATTTTATAAAAACATCTTTTGAGAGTTTTTTTTTTCTTTTTTGCTAAATGATAAAATCTTATTTGAGGATGTAATTTAAAAACAATGTTCTATTTTTAAAACAACAAATTATTTTTAAAATTTATAACACGGTTTGGTTATTATCTTCTAGTAA
The DNA here is from genome assembly GCF_004353265.1 of Vitis riparia. Taxonomy (NCBI): domain Eukaryota; kingdom Viridiplantae; phylum Streptophyta; class Magnoliopsida; order Vitales; family Vitaceae; genus Vitis; species Vitis riparia. Next base: position 18,359,762 of record NC_048444.1, read on the forward strand.
TAATTTTTAAAAATAAAGTGAAATAAAAAACCATTTTTTTAAAAAAGTAAAAGTTATTTTTATTAATTTAAAAGAAAAATACAAAGAAATAAGAAAAAAAATAAAAACAACAAAATTAGAAAGAGTAAAACATGATGTCTTTGTTTTTTTTTTTCATCCTCTCTATCACCCCTTATCAAAAAAAGAAAAAAAAAAATCTTAAAATATGATTTTCTTTTGAATTATATCCGTTTATATGAATTTCCTTTTAAGTTCTCTAAATTTTTTTATGAAACAAATAAATGCCAAATTAATCAACTCTTAATGAAAAAAATATTCATTTTTAAAAACAATTTGTAACTCAAAAACTGATTGAATTAGTTTTAGAAAGTTAGAAGACTCAAAATTAATCAAAATTAACACAAAAAATTTACAAACCCAAATTCATTTGGAATGATTTTACTAATTTTTTCTTTATATATAATTATAATTTTGTAAATTTTTTTACTAAGTAAATATGTTCCAAATTAAGTAAAACAAACATTGGATTTACTAATAAATCTAGTAATTTTGGAAAATAATTTAAAAATCAAATAGTAATATAACAATATATTAGAAATTTATAAATAAAAATTGGTCTAAAATGACTACTATTTTTCTTCCATAGAGAAACATATATTTTTTTACTTTCTCTCTCTAGAGAAATGAAGTTCAAATAAAAAGACACTTCATATTGAATTTGTTAATGAGTTTAATAATTTTTAAAAATAATTTAAAGCTTAAAAAACATATGTACTCACTGAAAAAATAATAGATGAAAACTGATATAATATATATATATATATATATATATATATATATATATATATATATATATATATATATATGAATTGTGACTTTATTGTTCTTCTACACACACAATTATGTTTTTTGAGTTTTCTCGTTAAGTAAATAAATTTTAAATTAAATGAGGTATAATTAATGCTTTGAATTATTTGGAAGTCAAAAAATTAATTAATTAATTATAAACTAAATAAAAATATTCAAACACTTTATCTTGAATTAATTACTAGACTTGTACATGTAATAAACAAATTGAATCATTTATATCTTAAAAAGTTTATTTATTTTTAAATTCATTTCAAATAAAATAGTATTAATAATTATTATTTTTAATTTATTATTATTCATTTTTAACAAAAAAAAAAGTAGGACGAATATTTGAAAAGTTTGAAATCATTGCATATGAAGCTTTTGTTTTCTTGGATGATGAAGGAAGCTGATGCCTAACGGGAGTACCCATTAGGATGGAGGAGGATCCTTACCCTGCAAAAACTCCCAAGTAAGGAATTCAGGAAGGGAATTCAACTCTCCTTTGATAAATTCAATTTCAAAATCAAAATTTGAAAGTAAAGCTTGTCATCTTGCAAAAATTTGTTTTGAAACTAATTTTTTAACATCTTTTTGTAAAATATCTTTTGTAGCTTCGCAATCAATTTTCAAAAGAAATTTTTTATTTATCAAATCACTTTGAAATTTTGAAATACATAAAACTATAGATAAAACTTCTTTTTTTGACAGTTGAATAATTTATTTGAGCGCCCAACCAGATCCCTAAATGATATCTAACTATATGCACTTGATTGTTGTATTCTTGCTTTAATATGCCTCCATATCCTAAATTAGATGCATGTAATTCTACAATGAGCAATGCATTTGGATGAGGGATGTTAATGCATGGTAAATGTTTGACTCTTTGTTTAATTTTTTTGACTAAATTAGTATGATGCTCAATCCAGGCAAGTGCATTTTTTCTAAGTCTTTTGTATAAAGGTTCACAAATGATTCTCAAGTCTTTGAAGTAATCAGAAACATAATTTAAATAACCTAAAAATATTTGCAATTGTTTTTTATCTTTTATTTCATCAGGGAATTTGTCAGCAAATTCTATTGACCTTTGAATCGGTTTGGTTTTTCCTTGAAAAATTTCATGTCCTAAAAATCTAATCCTTGTTTGAAATAATTTCAATTTTGGAGCAGAACATGCCATTCCATTTGCTTTAATGACATTGAAATTTTTTTTGAAATGAACAAAATGTTTTTCTAATGAATCAGAAAATACTAAAACATCATCAATGTATACAATTATGAACTAAAAAATGAGGATTAAAAATATCATTCATAATATTTTGAAATTCAGAAGGGACATTTTTGAGACCAAAAGGCATGACATTCCATTCATAATGACCAAAAGGGACAGTAAAAGTAGTTTTGTATCTATCTTCTTCTTTAATTTGAACTTGTCAAAATCCTGATTTCATATCAAATTTTGAATAAATTATAGCACTATGAAGTTTTTTTAAGTAAATCTTGCTTATTAGGAATAGGATATCTTATCCATTGTAATACTTTATTTAAAGGTTTATAATTAATGACTAATCTAGGTGTACCTCTTTCTATTTCAACAACATTTTGAACATAAAAAGCGGCACAACTCCAAGGAGATTTTGAGGGTCTAATTAATTTCTTCTTTAATAATGAATCAATTTCTTGTTTACAATATTCTAAAAGTTTTTCATTCATTTGAATAGGTCTAGTCTTAGTGGGAATTTTAGACTCATCAAAATTTTGAATGTAAGGTAAACTTATCTCATGTTTCTTTCTGGACCAAAAAGCATTTGGAAGATTAGAACAAATTTCCTTTTGAAAGAGATCTTGAATTTGTTTTATTCTCTTTTGAACATTTTCTTCTACAAGTTGTTCTTCTACTTTTTTATATTGAATTTCTTTTGATAGAAAATTTATATGAGCTTGTTTTCTTTGAATTAAATTTATTCTTTTATTTATTGAATCACTTTGGACTCGATGCATTTCCTTTTTAGTTAATGGATATAAAAAAGGGAAAAATATGGTGTTTCCTAATATTGTAGTTTTGACACCTTCATCATTTACTTGAAAATGGTAGAGTTAAGGTAATAAAAGGAGTTCCTAAGATTAAAGGTTCAGTCATATTTTGTACTAATATAAATTGAGTTCTAAAACAATAATTATTTTGACATATATGAACATTTTGAAGTTTAAATTCTATTTTTAATTTTCCTTTATTTGCAACAAAAAGTTTTTGTCATGTTTTTTCATAATATTTAATAGGAATTAATCCTTCTTGAATACAATTCATATAAGCTTCTGAGTCTATTAATGCTACTATTTCCATTTCAAAATCTTCGACTATGAGTTTTACATTTGTATACCATCTTTGAAAATCTATTTTTGATATTGTATTTATAATTGATTCTATAGGAGTTTGTTTATTAGGTATTATTATTCTTGGATCTTAATTATCCGATGTTTCAGCAAAATCTTGTTTATATTGTATTATATTTCTAATTTGTTCATTTTTTTTGTTTTATCAGCTCGTTTTCTAGTTTTATTTGTTCATTTTCTAATTTTAATTGATTTATTTGATTTTTTATTTCTTGTATTTATTCTTCCAAATCTTTAATAGAAATTTCATCCATTGAATATTGTGTAGGTTTAATTTGAATGTTATTTGAATCTTCCGTGAGAATTAAATTTTTTAAATTTTGTAAATAGTTTCTTTGTGTTTCTTCATCTTGAATTTTGTCTACAACATCAAAAAATATTTGCTTATCTACTTTTGAAGATATTACATTTATTGTTTTAATTGATTTTGTTTTTTTTTTATTTTCTATTTTTTGTATTTCATTAATTTCACTTGTTGTTTTTTCTTCTATCTTCGATGTTTCCTCCACCTCTCATGGGGCAGAAGAAAACAAAATTTGATTAAATTTTGTTTCACTTGACTTTTCTTGAGTTTTTACTTCACTCTTCTTGATTTGAGTTTTGTTGATCTAATAATTTTTTATTATGTGGAGAATTTTCTATTGCTTTTCTTGAGGTTAATGTTGCAATTCTTTTAAGGGATTTCCTAAATTTGAAAAACCAAAGGAAAAAAAGGAATAGTAATCCTAACTTGTTGCATATATTTTTCATATTGTTTTCTTAAAGCATTTCTAACTTGAGGAGGAAGTTGTTGAAAATAATTTCGTTTTGCAGTATTTTCAGGAGAAAAATAATTTGATTTAATCAATTCTACTTCAGTAACAAAATAATTTCTTTTAATATTTCTTTTTCTAATGATATTTATGTTTAAAGGAGGTTTATCATGATTAGAGAAAATATTTGACTCAGACTCTTCTTCAAAAAGAGGAATTTCCGAAACAAAGTTTGACATATTTTGTAGTTGATTTTCTATTTGATTTAATTCTTCATCTAACTTGGAATCATTAAATTTTATATGATGACTATATGATGATGCAGGTAATGATGCAACTGATGATTTTGTAAATCTAATTATCTCATATGAAGAACTTTCTAAATTATATGCAGAATTATTTGATGCAAATGCAGAACTATCATGGGTCCTAAGATATCTGGAAGACCTAGTTCTACTTAATTCCATAATAATATTACTCATTGTCACATAAAATAATCACAATTTTATCCTTAATCAATTTAGATAATTTCTTGAACAGGGACCACCACAAGTGGATCAACATGGGACTTACGCTCCTTTTGCCCTTCAAACACCGCTATCTAGGCTGACCAAGCCGTTCATAGGAAATTCAATCCGAACTAAGTCAGGACTAAATCAGTGATTAATTACTATTCCAACTCGTAACACTACTTGGTTCTCAAGCAGAACATGGCTCTGATACCATTTGCACTCAGAACATACAAAAGTTCATGCACTCAATAAATAATTCTGTCTAATGAACTCCAAGCATAAAAAGAAAAATAATTACTGTCTAATTTTGTCTAATTTATTGTAGAAATTTAATCATAAAAACACAGATATTTGAATCTGAAAATATTGTTTATTGAAAATATACCTTGATTACAGAGAGTTGTTGAAAATAAGCTTGTTGATAGTAGATGGATGACTTAAAGTGATGAATACAAATGACTAGATTTTTTTAAGAGGAAATTACAAAAACAAGAGAGAGAATTTTTCAGAACACTAAACTCTTTTACCACTCTTGTGCACTCTTGAGCTCTCAAGTTCTGGCTTGTGAGGAAGTTGCTTCTCTATTTATAGATGATGAAGTCGGACTTGAATAGATCTTGAGTCTTCATACTTGAAATTTTTTTGAAATCTGTCACGTGTAGAGACAACTGGAGCCTTGGTGAATGAGGTCTGCAGAAGAAGGTAAGAAAATTTTCTCATGTTAGATGGCTTTCGAAGAGAATATTTATTCTCTTTCTTTTCCCTTGCTCGACGTTGTCTTCAAATTTAAAGTGGGAGACAAAATCCACTATTCATCACTATTCATGACTTTTGACTATTGATTTTTTTTTTTTACTTGATAAATACAGTGAGACAATTGTACAAATGTATAGTTGTACAAAAGATTCTTGAAATCTTTTATCTGGATTAACGCATAAGTCCTCCGTAAAGGATTAACTTAGGGTCTACGTATGAATCATCTGATAAAGATGTGTCTTCAGTTTCTTCATTTTCTTGATGATCTCCAAACTGTTTTAGGGTTTGAATGAGTCCTTGATGATATTGTTTTAAATCAGTAGCGGCTACTAATGAAGCTTGACATTTGCTTTTCAGAGTTAGGAATTCTTCTTGAGTTGGTCCTTGAGAAGAGCTTGTTGAATCCTTTGAATTTGAAGATCCTGGTCTTGTTGAGATTATTTGCAAAATCTTCTGTTGACATACAAAATCATGATTGAATTTGTCCCACCATTTGATGTTGAATTCTCTAAAAAGAGATAATGGAAAAGGATGAGGTTGCTTTTACTTCTTGATAATGTTCCATGTGAGAATCCATGGAATTCTTAATCTCGAACAGAGCGTCAGGAGTCTCGACTGAGTGATAGACTAAGATGAAGTCTTACTCTTGTAGAAGTTGAATTTTTCTTGAATTTTAGGAGGAAATATGGAGTCTAGTAGACCAAAGAAAGTCCACCATTTTTTAAACCAAGCAGGAAATTTGGTATTACAATTTCTTGAGAATTGGATGAACCAAGAATGTTGGTAGCTTTGTAAATAAAACATATTGTACCAAGCATCCATATAATCTATGTAATTGTAGCTCATAGGATGAAAAGGTTGACTAAATGCCTTGCAAGTGAAGGGTTTTTTATTCCAATCAGCAATGGTCATGACTATGAGAATTTGACATTTGGAAAAAGCAATCCTCTGAGGATTGTTTTTATCAATGTTATGAGTAATTTCAACTGAATCTGTGTCCACCAGAATGAACTCATAAAATTGAAGAGTTTTCAAAGGATCATTGGAATTGAAGGTGACTCCTTGAGGAAAGATGTAAGGAAGAATTTTAGGGATTTCTTCATAACTGTACTCTGGCTCAATGAAAGCAATTTCTAAGGTTTTGGGCTTTTTGAAATATTGACTAATTGAAAAAGAAGGAGAAGAAGGAGAAGAAGAAGAAGAAGAAGGTAATGTTGAAATAGTGCTAGGCCTGGATTGACTCTAAACAGGAATATTTTTTAAGGTTGATTTAGAAGCTTGAATAAAACTTTTTGAAGGTTGAAGAGGAGGAATATCTGGACTCAGAACTTGAAAGGAATTTGATGTTTGTAATGGAAAAGTAGGACGAATATTTGAAAAACATATTTATAGTTCTTCTAACTATAATCTCATTGCTGAAGACAATATTTAAAAAATCATCTCTGCAACTAATTTTTCAGAAGTCCTTTTTTTGTTCCAAACTAAATTTACTTATCTTGTTGATAAGTATAAAAAGGAGTATGTCCTCGAAAAAGAAGCCTGACAAAATTTTGAAAAATATTTCTCAGAAATGCTCAGTTAAGAGATATCATGAATCTTTTGTACAACTGTATATTTGTACAATTGTTCCTTTGTATTTATCCAGTAAAAAAAAACCTAGAAAGTATGTAAAGCATGAAAGTGTGAAGAATGAAAAGTAAAAAAAAAATAAAAAATTAATAATGTTTTTGTTGTCTTTCACCATGACTCAAAAGGAACGTGATGGAAAAGGAAAGGAAGAAGACAAGGAGAATAAAATTTACCTTCTGCAGACTTCATTCATGCTCTAGTTGTCATCCTAACACGTGGAAGTGGATTAAAAAATTTCTCAAAATTGAAGACTCAAAACTTCGTTTCAAGTTCGAATTCTCGCCTATAAATAGAGCTGCAAATTTCATCATGAGGCAGAACTTGAGAGCTCAAGAGTGCACAAGAGTTGCAAAAGAGTTCAGTGTTCTAAAAAATTCTCTCTCTTGCTTTTGTAATTTCCTCTTTCAAAAATCTAGTCCTTTGTATTCATCACTTTAAGTCATCCCTCTGCTATCAATAAGCTTATATTGAACAACTCTCTGTAATCAAGGTATATTTTCAATAAACAATATTTTTAGATTCAAATACATGTGTTTTTATGATTAAATTTCTGCAATAAATTAAACAGAAATAGATAGTAATTATTTTTGTTTTCATGCTTAGAGTTCATTAGACAGAATTATTTATTGAGTGCATGAACTGTTGTAGCTTTGAATTATTTGGAATTCAAAAAATTAATTAATTAATTATGAACTAAATAAAAACGTTCAAACACTTTATCTTGAATTAATTACTAGACTTGTACATGTAATAAACAACTTGAATCATTTATATCTTAAAAAGTTTATTCATTTTTAAATTCATTTCAAATAAAATAGTATTAATAATTATTATTTTTAATTTATTATTATTCAATTTTAACAAAATTGACAAATGCTAATATTCATATTTTTAGAATGTTTATAAAAAATATAATTAATTATTTTATTATAGTATTACTATTCATATTTTATGAAAAACTATTGATTTTCTAATTTATTTGTAATTGAAAAATTATTTTTAATATGATTTCAATGAAATTTAGTATATTATATAAATTAAATTTGTACATTTTTTTATAAAATCAAATAAAAAATATTTTTATAATAAATTGCATCAAATAAATTAAAATGTCTCCTAATGGAAATTATTTTTCTTACCATTCTTATAATCACTCCAGTCATCCAAATATAAAGAAAAATGACAAAAAAGAAAATAGACGTGTCCGTTTATGATATTCATCCCCACGTATCAAACATGTCAGCAAGAGAACTCGGAAAATGAATTTCCAAGGAACTTGATAAGAACAAGTAGACAATGCCCTTTTGTTTCCTTAGTGTATACAAGTCAGTAGACAAGGAAATAACTTTTCCTCGAAAGACGAAACGACACACTCTCAGAATGGCCATCTCCATGGATTTGAACAGCAACCCGTGCCTTCTTCCTTGCTTCCCTGCTTAGCTCATAGGCTCATAGCTGCCGGGACTTCAAACTAAGACACAACCCATTGAAACGACTCTTCTGTGCTTCTTTCTCGCCTTCTAGGAAATTGGAAGCACCCCACCTCGTATGAACCCATCAGCCTGCATGTGTCAACCACTTGCAAACATCAGTCTGATTCATTCCTAAGAGCCCCATCCACAGGCTGCTGCTGCTGCCTAGCTCTGGCATCCCTCGGCATCTCAACCTGTTGAGAGAGGTCCTCATTGTTACACCGTTAGGGCATGTTTCTGGATTGGAACACATCCTATGTCTCAGTATTCATTACTTGGTTTGAATTACTAATTAAGATTAAAATAGGAACCAATTACAATTAGGGCTGAAATCAGGACAGGGCTGGATTAGGTTGGTGGTTAACTTAAATTCAACCCAATTCGGAGTCTAACTCTAACCTTGAGTACTTAACTCAAAATCAATTCAACCTCTTTTGTTTCTAAGATTATCCCGAGTTTAAGTTGGTTGAATTAGATTCGAATTAGTTAGGTTGATCAGATTATATTATTCAAAATCAATCCATACTATTTTTTTCAAACTTTTTTCTACATATTTATACTTAAATTTAAATAGTAAATGAAACAAAATTTTATTTGATAAAATTTAATATTTATTATTTAATTACTTAAAATTGTCTTTGAATTAAACTATTTTTAAGTTATTAAATTATATTAAGTGGTTAAGTTGAATTACTCAATCAATTTTAACTTTAAGTTGTAATATATTAAATTACTTTATCAAACATATTTAATATATTTAATTAATGACTTAAAGTAAGTCATTAAGTCATATTAAATCAATAAATTGACTTATCATACACTTTAATAGTTTTAATTTTACTTTTTCTTTAAAAAAAAAATGAAATAAATATTATTATATCGTACAATATAGATCATAAATATTATAAAATAATCGACTTCCAATTAGTATGATATTTTACATCAAATAAGAAAAAAAAAAGTTTTTAATACCATGCATGTAACATAGATAAAATATTAGCTCATTCCTTTTCAAAATAAATAATAAAAACACGATATAAAATCTGAATAAATTAACAAAAAATGAAAACCATATAATGATGGGCTCACAAATTTTTTATACACAAAGGATAGGAGATTCAAATTTTTATTTTTATTTTGGTTAAATGAGATGGCTTCATTGCTAATAATGAAGCCAGAATTGACCAACTTGCTTCTCCTTTCAATTTTTTTTTTCCTTTTTTGTCTTCCTTGACTATAATTCATACCAGCAGCCTGGTAGAACGTTCTACTTTTATTTTCATTTTTCTTCACTTTCCTTAATCCAAGTAGAGTTGTGAAGACAGTGGCTTGTGGTTGAAAAATGCCACCAAAGCACAGCATGGTAAGCTTTCCAAGAAGAGTGAAATCAAAATCTCAACTACTGTGAGAAAATAGATAATAACATTAAAGACAGTGATAAAAAACTCAGAAATTGTAATGATAACTTGACTTACTGAGAACCCATCGATGGGTATGGTTGGAACTTTGAATGATTGAGAGGGCATGCCCACGGCTGATTTTCATTTTCATTTCCATTCTGCTGGTTTGTGCCTCCATCTCCTTCTTTGCTTTCTAAAACCTTTCATTTCCTTTTCCTTTTTTCCTTTTGTCACATTGAATCCAATTGCATGAGTTCTCTCTTGACCCATAGTCCTTTGAGGCCCTTTGCTTGCTAAAAGTAAAAACCCTTTCATTGAATCCGCACTGCTGGTATTTTTTGTCATCTGGTTTCCTGGAGGAGAAAAAGTGGGAAATCCCAAATAGGAAATGGAGGAAACTGTTGTTACGATTGCAGAAAAAGTTGCAGAGTACCTGGTCGCTCCAATTGGACGTTCATTTGGCTATCTGTTTAACTACCGCAGCAACATTGATGATCTCAGGCAACAAGTTGAGAAGCTGGGGGATGCCAGGGCTAGGTTGGAGCGATCTGTAGATGAAGCTATTAGGAATGGGGATGAAATTGAAGCTGATGTTGACAAGTGGCTTTTACGTGTTAGTGGGTTCATGGAAGAGGCTGGCAAATTTTTTGAGCTTGAGAAGAAAGCAAACCAGAGCTGTTTCAATGGGTCCTGTCCAAATTTGAAGTCACAATACCAGCTGAGCAGGGAAGCGAAGAAGAGGGCAAGGGTTGTTGCTGAAATACAAGGAGATGGAAAATTTGAGAGGGTATCATATCGTGCTCCTCTGCCAGGGATAGGATCTGCGCCTTTCAAAGGTCATGAAGCTTTAGAATCAAGAATGACTACTTTGGATGAAATTATGGAGGCCTTGAGGGATGCTCATGTCAATATCATTGGGGTATGGGGAATGGCTGGTGTGGGGAAGACCACACTGATGAAACAAGTAGCTAAACAAGCTGAAGAAGAGAAGTTATTTGACAAGGTGGTTATGGCTTATATATCTTCCACTCCTGAGTTGAAAAAAATTCAAGGTGAACTTGCAGACATGCTTGGTTTGAAATTTGAGGAGGAGAGTCAAATGGGAAGAGCGGCTCGACTATGTGAGAGGTTGAAGAAAGTGAAGAAGATCCTCATCATATTGGATGATATTTGGACTGAACTCGATCTGGAGAAAGTGGGAATTCCTTTTGGAGATGATCATAAGGGATGTAAAATGGTGCTCACCTCTAGAAATAAACATATATTGTCCAATGAGATGGGTACTCAAAAGGATTTCCCTGTTGAACATTTACAAGAAGAAGAAGCATTGATTTTATTTAAGAAGATGCCAGGTGATTCCATTGAGGAGCCAGATTTGCAATCCATAGCAATTGATGTAGCAAAAGAATGTACAGGTTTGCCAATTGCAATCGTAACAGTGTCAAAGGCATTAAAAAACAAGGGTTTGTCTATATGGAGGATGCCTTGCGACAACTAAAGAGGTCTATTCCAACAAACATTAAAGGAATGGATGCAATGGTATACTCAACTCTGGAGTTGAGTTACAAACACTTGGAGGGTGATGAAGTTAAGTCCTTGTTCTTACTTTGTGGTTTAATGTTTAATAAGATTTATATTGATGATTTATTGAAATATGGTATGGGTCTGCGATTGTTTCAAGGAACTAATACATTGGAAGAGGCAAAAAATAGAATTGATACATTGGTCGATAGCCTCAAAGTTTCAAAGCTGTTACTAGACAATGGCCACAATTCATTTGTTAGAATGCATGATGTTGTTCGTGATGTTGCCATAGCAATTGTATCCAAGGTCCATCATGTATTTTCTCTGCGAGAAGATGAATTGGCAGAGTGGCCAAAGATGGATGAACTCCAAACCTGCACCAAGATCTCTCTGGCTTACAATGATATTTGTGAGCTTCCTATAGGATTAGTATGTCCGGAACTTGAACTTTTTTTATTCTATCACACCATTGATTATCATCTGAAAATCCCAGAGACATTTTTTGAAGGGATGAAAAAACTCAAAGTTTTAGACCTTTCTAATATGCATTTTACATCACTACCTTCATCACTCAATTGCCTTACAAATCTTTGAACATTGAGTTTGAATTGGTGCAAGTTAGGAGACATCTCGATAATTGTAGAGCTAAAGAAACTAGAATTTCTTAGCTTTATAGGTTTGAATATTGAAAAGTTGCCTAGAGAAATAGCGCAGTTGACCCATCTAAGGCTGTTTGATTTGCAGGACTGATCCAAACTTAGAGAAATTCCACCAAATGTCATATCAAGCTTGTCCAAATTAGAAAATTTGTGCATGGAAAATAGTTTTACTCTATGGGAGGTGGAAGGAAAAAGTAATGCTTCCATTGCTGAGTTAAAATATTTTCCCCATTTAACTACTTTAGACATACAAATACCAGATGCCAAACTGTTGCTGACAGACGTCCTGTTTGAGAAGTTGATAAGATATAGAATATTTATAGGTGATGTCTGGAGCTGGGATAAAAATTGTCCAACCACAAAAACATTGAAGCTCAGTAAACTCAATACAAGCCTTCATCTAGCTGATGGTATTAGCTTACTGTTGAAAGGAGCAAAAGATCTACACTTGTGTGAACTGAGTGGTGCTGCAAATGTTCTTCCCAAGTTAGATAGGGAAGGTTTTCTTCAATTAAGGCATCTTCATGTTGAAAGAAGTCCAGAGATACAACATATCATGAATTCAATGGATCCAATTCTGTCACCTTGTGCTTTTCCTGTTCTGGAGTCATTATTTCTCAATCAGTTGATTAACTTGCAAGAAGTATGTCATGGCCAACTTCTAGTAGGGTCCTTTAGTTATTTAAGAATTGTAAAAGTGGAACATTGCGATGGTTTGAAATTCCTCTTTTCAATGTCTATGGCTAGAGGCCTTTCAAGACTTGAAAAAATAGAAATAACTAGATGCAAAAACATGTATAAGATGGTTGCACAAGGAAAAGAAGATGGAGATGATGCTGTTGATGCAATTTTGTTCACTGAGCTGAGATACTTGACATTACAACATTTACCGAAGTTCAGAAATTTCTGTTTAGAAGGGAAAACAATGCCTTCCACCACGAAGAGGTCACCAACAACTAATGTAAGGTTCAATGGCATTTGTTCAGAGGGTGAACTTGATAATCAGACATCGGTTTTCAACCAACTGGTATGTCATAGCTCAATAATACTTTCTAACTAGTCATTTTATTTTTGAATCTCTTCAGTTTAAAAAATTGCTATTTTTGGAAAAAAATTCAGGACTTGCCACTCAATTGATTTGGGTCAATAGGTCTTCCTTCATTTATATCCCAAAAATTATCACTGTAAATGCCTCTTCTTCTAAGACTTTAAGAGAACGAGTTTCAACTAATAATACCCAACCTATTAATAAATGAACGGAAAATGTGACATGACATCATGCCTTTTGTAGGTTACATGTTTTATTTTAATATTTGAAACTCTGGGTTCAAATGGAAAACTGTGCAAAGATTTAAGGTTTTTCCATTGATGTAATAGAAAACTGTTCACAATCCAAATAGATCCAGTGAATCTGGTCTTGGTGTGTTTATATATATATATATATAAAATCCATATATAAACACACGCACAATATGTGTGTATGTATATATATATGTGTATGAAAATCTTGACAGAAACTACAAATGCCTAAAGTTATGAGAAATTGCATATCATTTATAACATTTTTGGAAACTATAAACATGCTTGATAGAAAACCCTAATTTTATTTGAGATACAGCTGTCATGATAATTATTTTCACTATATTTATTGCAGTATTATGCCTTGTCCTCAGTAGTTTGGCATATACAAATGATGCAATATACCATTGTTCTTATGCTCTCCGAGATTCTCATGTTACGGGAGGGTTGGCATGGTCAACTCCGGTCCCTTAAGATAAAGAATTGCGCTTCACTGTTGAAAGTACTCCCACCCAGTTTGGTTCAAAACTTACAGAATTTGGAAGTACTAATAGTGGAAAACTGTAAACAATTTGAAGAAGTATTTGATCTTGAAGGGCAAAATGTTGATGATGGACATGTTGGGCTCCTGCCTAAGTTAGAAAAACTGAGTTTAATTGGTTTGCCTATGTTGAGACATATATGCAACAAGGACCCTCGACACATTCTGTGCTTCCAAAGCCTGAAATGGTTAAAAGTACACAAATGTGGCAGCTTGAGAAACCTTTTCCCTGCTTCTATGGCCTTGGGTCTTATGGGCACTATCATATTTCCTAAGCTAATCCATCTTTCACTAGAATCTTTACCTAGCCTAACAAGTTTCTATCAAGCATATCATGTTCTAAAAAGGTTTGATTCTGCAGATGATATCCCAGTTGCAGTGCTCTTTAATGAGAAGGTCAGTTCTCTCTTAGAATCCTTTTCTTTTTACTTCTTATGAAATTTTGAATGACAAGAAAGAAAATTTAGATTAAATCTTGCTTCTGGAATATTCTAATTGTATGACAGTTTTCTATTTATATTAGAATGAATTTCTGTTATTTGTTGACAGATTTTTTTTCCTTACAAATTCTAAATAGGTGATGGAATTCAACTTTTTTAAGCATGTACATTCTCTCCACCCCCTCGTCAATGGGGATCTCTGGTAAACATATACAGGACAACCCAAAGTAGTTGCCTATAATAATGTTAAGGTAGAACTTTAGTTTTTTTGGTTTTAAGGAAAGGAAGATTTGGGGTTTATAAGATGGTTAGAGTATCTTACTGCTTCCCATAAGTTTTTCCACCATTTGTACATAAATGCTATTTGAGAGGTGCTTCTAATCATTTTCTGGGATCTGGAATTTGTGTTCCATCCACAAAATTTCAGCTGCAAATGTGAATTCCTCTGCTCAGCTAACAAAATAATTCATGTGAAAGTGGCAAGAAAAATGAAAAAATTTAGCAATTGTAGGATCCTCCTCCTTGTCTTTTTCTTTATTGTATCTGAATATTTGAATCAGTATAGACCAAGATCAAATGTTAGTCAGTGCCTTGGACTTGAATTGATGCATTGAGATCAAATGATGCATGTTTTCTCTTTAAAAAGTTCTTTCTTAGATGGTAAGGACACCTCATAACCAACCAGTCACCTGGAACATGGTATTTTGATTTCATTGGTATTGATAGCATTGATGGAAACTTCATAAGCAATATTTTGAATATTTCTGAGAAGATGAAGTGATGAAATTATTATGTTTTTTTTTCTTGCCCCAATTCTAGCTGGTTCTAGACATGGATAGTTTTCTTCTATTAACCTTTTGCCTTATATTGTCTTTATGTAAAATTATTCAAAATATATAAATAACAAAATGGTGATGAACTCCGCAGGCTGCATTGCCTAGCTTGGAGCTATTAAACATCTCAGGACTGGATAATGTGAAAAAGATATGGCACAGCCAACCAACTTCCTCAAGATTCCTTCATCAAACTAAAAGATGTAAAGATGGCATCCTGTGGACGACTGCTGAATATTTTTCCATGCAGTATGTTGAAAAGGTTACAGAGTCTACACTTTCTGAAAGCAGTGGATTGTAGTTCATTAGAAGAGGTTTTTGATATGGAAGGGATAAATGTGAAGGAAGCTGTAGCAGTCACTCAGTTGAGTAAATTGATTCTACAATTTCTGCCAAAGGTTAAGCAGATATGGAATAAGGAACCCCACAGAATTCTCACTTTTCAAAACTTAAAATCAGTAATGATTGATCAATGTCGAGTTTGAAAAACCTTTTTCCAGCATCTTTAGTCAGAGATCTAGTGCAACTTCAGGAACTGCAAGTGTGGTCTTGTTGGATAGAGGTAATTGTTGCAAAGGACAATGGAGTCGAGACAGCAGCTAAGTTTGTATTCCCTAAAGTAACCTCTCTCAGACTCTCCATCTACATCAACTCAGGAGTTTCTACCCAGGGGCACATACTTCACAGTTGCCATTGTTGAAAGAACTGATGGTGCATGAGTGCCCTGAAGTCAATTTATTTGCATTTGAAACTCCAACATTCCAACAAAAACATCATATGGGAAATCTTGATATGCTGATTCACCAGCCCCTTTTCTTGGTGCAACAGGTAAGGTCCCAAACCTTCTTGGATGTGATTCACCTCATCAAGTTTCATAATTGTCAAATTTTGTTTAATTGTACATTAAATTTTCATGTTATTGTAGCAATCACAATTAGTTTGCTCAGCAGATCATGTATTGGATTGCTCCCTTGCCACTATTTTTTCAGTTTTGTGAACCCTTATATAGGTTTATAAAACCCGTCCAATCAGAGACTATTCAATTGAATAGTCTTAAAAATTCATTTTCTTGTTTCCGTGTTGGAATTTTTGGTCACATGCAACCTCTTTTTAGGACAATATATTCAGACTTGGATATTGTCTTACTATAATTACGCCTAGTGGGAATTTTTTCTTTGATTAATAAGTTGATTGAAATTATTCCATTTAATGATTTAATTATTTGATAGATATGTTTTGTGTATCTTGTTTTGCATGATTATTTATATATACGTGAATTCAGAAAACTTGAAAAACATTTGTACCACTCATAGCAAATAAAATGAAAATAAATATAATCTCATTATTTTTGGGTAAAAAGTCCGGAACAAACAAAATGATTTTTAAAAAATAGTTTTATTTCCAAAAGGAAAATAATGAATTTAAGTGTATTAAACTGCTTTATTTTTCAAAATAAAAAATAATTAATATTTATAAAATTAATTAATTTTTTGGAAATGTTTCCTATAAACAAACTCGGAACAATTATTATCTATTGTATTTTATCATTTTCATTTTATTAATTTCTAAAGTATAAAGGCTATGTTTGATTCTTATAAAATTTGAAGAAAAATGTAAAAGAAAAAAAAATAAAGAGGAAAAGTATAAAAAAAAAAAAGATTTAAAGTTTATAAATTATTTTAATTTTTTTATATAAATTAAAAAAATAATAACTTGACCAGAAAAGGTTTTTTCAAAGTTTATTTTAATTTAAACTTTGAAGATTGATTCTAGATATCCCTTCAAAGAAACTAGTGGGAGACTTCAATTAATTATATTATGCAGTACAAGTAAACTAATAACTTGACCAGAAAAGGTGGATGCAGAGACCAAAACAACATGCTAGCAACATGATTGTTGGCCCCCACTTGATTCAGAAGTTCCTTTAGGCTATGTTTGGTTCCCGGAAAGTACAAAGGAAAGAAAAAAAATGCTAAGGAAAATGATTTTCTCATGTTTGGTTGTCCTATAAAAAATATTAAAGAAAATCAAATATAATTAAAACTAATTAAAAACTTATATATTTTTAAATTATTTAATCTTTATATTGATGAGTTAAAATAAATAAAATGAGTTTGAAGTAACAAAAAAAATAATTTATCAACTTTTAATCTATTTTTTTATTTTCCTTCACTTTTTCTTTCCTTCTATTTTTCCTTTGTATTTTCTTTCCCTCGCATTTTCCCTCAAATTTTCCGGGAACCAAACATAGCCTTAGAGAGGATCCTAGATTTCTTTCTTTCTCCCTATTGCAGTTGAACTTTTAAGCTAAAATTTGACCTAATCCTTTCTTGTGAGAGGAATTTATATGACTAGTCTATATAGTTCAAACCAATATTGCAATTTATAGTAAATTTTATTGGTTTTCAGAAATGATTTAATTTTTAAAACTATTATATAAACAGCCAACTTATAGTAAACAATTCTGCACCAACATTCCAATCCATTTTTATTAAAGTGATTTACGCCTTGCACTGAACTTCTCAAATGCCAAATGATCCTAATTAGACATTGAGAGTTGGCTGTCCATTGCATCTTCTGTGAATTGATTATTTTGCCATGTTCTTTGCTTGGAGTAGAGAAATAAAACAGTTCCTCGTTGTAGATATGCATATGTTATTTGTATACTTGTTTTAATTGACAGAACAAATCTGTTTTGTTTGAGCCATTTATCAGGTTGCATTCCCAAACTTGAAGGAATTAACATTGGATTACAATGACACTAAAGAAATATGGCAAGAGCAATTTCCAGTTAATTCCTTTTGCAGACTAAGAGTTCTGAATGTATGTGAATATGGAGATATTTTGGTTGTCATTCCTTCCTTTATGCTTCAAAGATTACATAATCTGGAAAAACTTAACGTGAAAAGATGTAGTTCAGTCAAAGAGATATTCCAACTTGAAGGACGTGACGAGGAAAATCAAGCCAAGAGGCTTGGACGGTTAAGAGAAATATGGTTGCGTGATCTTCCAGGGCTGACCCATTTATGGAAAGAAAACTCCAAACCAGGCCTTGATTTGCAAAGTCTAGAGAGTCTTGAAGTGTGGAATTGTGACACTTTGATAAATTAGGCACCATGCTCAGTATCTTTCCAAAATCTAGATACTCTAGATGTGTGGTCTTGTGGCAGTCTGAGAAGTTTGATATCACCCTCAGTAGCTAAAAGTCTGGTAAAACTCAAAAAACTCAAAATAGGTGGATCACATATGATGGAAGTAGTAGTTGAAAATGAAGGAGGGGAAGGAGCAGATGAGATTGTTTTCTGCAAATTACAACACATGGTACTTGTGTGTTTTCCAAACCTTACAAGCTTCAGTTCAGGTGGTTATATATTCTCATTCCCATCCTTGGAGCATATGGTGGTGGAAGAATGCCCCAGGATGAAAATTTTCTCTTCAGGCCCCATAACTACACCAAGGCTAGAAAGAGTAGAAGTGGCAGATGATGAGTGGCACTGGCAGGATGATCTAAATACCACCATCCATAATTTGTTTATAAGGACACATGGTATGTACTAATTCAGCAATCTTAGTTACAGAGGATGATTTAAGATTTTCTTTACTTGTGGTGAATGATAACAGTATGACTATTAGGGAGGCACCATCAATGCTGTTTCATGCACTGAAATCAAATATAAGAGGGCTTTACCTTTCCATTGTCTTCAGATTTTTCATACCTATCCTAGATTTTCTGTTTGTTTTTTCTGTATTTAAATGATATATCAATCCCTGATTAAGTTGCCATGCTCCTTGGCAGTGAATAGAGAATGCTATTGCTCTTGCAACTTATTTTATGTGCAATCAAGTCAGGGTATTGCATCTTTTGTTTTAGTATTACATTGAGTTGTTGTGAGACAAGTATTTACATGATGCTGGGCCTGTTAAGATTGCTCAACTAGCAATTCATAGTTAATATGTTATTGTTATATCTATTAGCAACCATTAAAATGAAAGCTTGTGACTTATTTTCTGAAATATTTATCCTATAATAGAAGGAAATGGTATTGCAGAATGATCTGTTACTGTATTTTGAAAATAAATAAAGCAGTTCTGAAACCACAAAACCATGAATTAGTAATTGGGTTCTGCTAATTGTGAATAAAGTGAAAAAATAGGTGAGGATGGTCACCTGTCGTTAGGATCTTTTGTTATCTTTCTAATGCTAAATGCTTTGTGGTCTTTTGATGCTGGGTTTATAAATTCCTCAGATTCCAAGATGCTTTTTGGAAGGTAGCTGCATGTCATGGTATACACCCCAAGAGAACTTAATTGGGAACATCAATTGGGAACAATTTGTATTAAAATTCTTATTCAATCTATACATGTTTTTTGGTGAAAGGAAAGTATATATATTAATGTTGTTTAATGTTTTTATAGGTAACTTGTTCTCTTTAAAATAAGTCTATCATGAAGTTTTTGAAATTCAATAATGTAATTAGACTATATTGGTAATGATGTTACCATTATTTGTGTAATATGTATTGGAACAAATATTTTACCTTTCCATACCCCATTTTCTAGCAATTTCTATGGAAATTACAGTACCATGATGTGTTGCATAGACAGATGCTTTGGTGAAGTGATGGCTAAAGTTGGAGTTGGAGATGCTTGGAGAATTTGGTCACGTTCAGGTATGATTCAAGATTGTTTTCATTATACACTTAATCAACTTCTCATGTACCAAACATGACCTTAGAGTTTTTGGATTTGGGTTTGATTTAAAATCTGAGCTTTTTTACTATTTATCATTCATATTAGGCTTTTGATTTTCTTTTGCAATTTCTTTTACCCTTTCTTTTGTTGTTGAGGAAATGCAAGAAAAGAAATGGACAATAAATTTTGAATCTAAATTTAACTATGTCAAATCAATCTTTTAGCTATCATATTTGATCTTTCGTTGTATTGTGTTTAGTGTTTAGCAATTAAGGTCTTGGGTATCTTGTGATATTAGGCAAGAAATTTGATAATCAACGATCTTCTTTTTATTTTTTTATTTTAGCATGTCATTCTAGTAGATGACCATAGTCTATGTTATCAGTTTTTTCCTCATAGAGTTGAAAGGCCAAGAGTGAGAGAAATGGCATCAAGGTCTTTGTAACTTGTCTACTTTCTCCATGACAAGTTAGGAGTAGATGAAATATCTACATGACTATATAAAGCATTATTTACTTATATCTTTTGTAAATGGTGTCTATGATCACAAACTCTAAGGCTATTTTTGGTTCCCAAAAAGTTTGAAGGAAAATGCGAGGAAAGGAAAATAAAGAGGAAAAGTCGAAGAAAAGAAAAAGTAAAGGAAAATAAAAATTGATTTAAAAAATCAATAAATTATTTTTATATGTTATTTCAAATTCATTTCACCAACTTTTCTTCTCTATGGAAAGATTAAATAACTTAAAAATGTATAAATTTTTAATTAATTTTAATTATATTTGATTTTCTTTCCTATTTAATTTCCATAGTGAAACCAAACATGAGAAAATAATTTTTCTTAGTATTTTTTTTTTCTTTCCTTGGTAATTTTCGTGAACCAAACATAGCATAAAAGTAACTTTCCTTCTATACAAATTATGATGCTTGTTTTGCATACATTTTCTTTCAATTATTGGCTTTCTTTCTATCTACCAAGTGCACTTCATTACCTTTGTATTGGATACTTTAATGTGATATTGTATCCCTTATGTTCACATTGGATGTCCATTATTTTTTTTTTCCTTTATTTTTTTCTTTTTGAAAATTGCCATTTTTTAATCTATCTTACCGGTGCATCTGTAGTGATCAACTAGGAAGATGATGATTGCCATTCCCGGTCTTCTATTAGTGAGCAGGGACTGCATTTGAAAGGAAAAAACAAAAAAAGTGCTAATGTCATGCTGGACAGGAGCAATAGGTGTGAAACTTATTCTTGCCGCATGCTTGACTCTTCGTGTTTGTGCTAATACTTGATCCTTTTAAGTTGAACGGGCTATTACTTTCTTTTCTTCATTTTTCCTAATTTAAAATTTCCATTTCAAAGGTGCCAGTGACCCTGGTGGATTATGGAGCTTCTTGTTGAGTAGTTCAACTAGGAAGTCTGATCTTGGACAGAGTTGTATTTCCTTTCTTTTCCTTGGATCTATACTTGTGAACTGTCTGTCTCTTTATCTGTTTGCATGATGAATTGCACTTCTTTCTAATTTGCCTCATGATATCAACTGTTGAAGGTACTACTTCAACTTCAGTTGTTGCAGAAAATGGATTACTTGCACATCAAAGCTGCAATATTTATGTTGCCTTGAATGCAGACTTGATAAACCAAAAGCTAAGACGAAATGATCCAACAAAGCCTTATATAATTTGGTTGTATATGTCCATCTTTTGTAAACGGGGAATCTCTACAAGAGAATTGAGTGGATCATGTGCTACCTCGAATACAGAAATGTAAATGTCCCTTGAGGTTCCTTTTAGCTCAATTGGTGGATTTCACTGAAGAAGCATCCCCTCTTTAAGGGATTGGGAAAGAAAACCATAATTAAAAAATGAGATATTGCTCAGGGATGCACATTGAATACTGATAGTTTGCTTTGAATTTCTGGCAGTATGTCTATTATAAAACAAGTCCTTGTCATTGTTCTAAAAGAAATGAAACAAAACATACAGTAAAGTTAGGGCAGTTAGTGTATGAGAAGTACCCAATATATGAGTTTTAAATAAATTTTAATTATATTTAATTTTACATTATATTTTTATAGTAAAATTAAATATGGAAATAGTATTTTTTTTTATTAGTTTTTTAAAACCGTATTAGTTTATGAATAATGAGGGAGGGAGAGAGTCCTATCCGATAGGCATTGTTGGAGAGAAAATGACATCATCCTGACATCATATATTGTTGGAGAGAAAAAATGCATATCACTAAATTTTGACTTAGAAACCGGAGTTTTAGGGCTAAATTGCCCTTTTATGTAAAAAAAAAAAATATAAGTTTTAGCCCTTGACAAAACTTATGTTTAAATTAGCCCCTTGCCATGTAGAAGCCATGTCATAATTTTTTTTTTTTCAAAATTTAATTAAAAATATTAAATTATACATTATTATAGAAATTAAAAATATATTTTTAATAATAATAAATTATATATTTAAACTTAAATATCTAATATTACTTCAATAAAGATAAATTGACAAATATAATAATAAATAAATATTTTATTTATCAATAAATTAATAATATTAAAATAATAAAGTTATATGAAATCTAAATAAGATATGCCAATGCTTCAGTTATTTTATTTTTTTATTTTAAAATTTAATTAAAAATATTAATTTTAAATTATTATTGAAATTAAAAAATATATACTTTAATAATAAAAATTTATATATTTAAACTTAAAGATCTAATATTACTTCAATAAAGATAATTTGATAAATATAATAACTAAATATTTTATTTATCAATTAATTAATAATCTTAAAATAATAAAATTACATGACATATAAATAAAATATAAAATTATATAATTTTAATTTAAGTTATATCACATGAAATATTAGGAAGGGGCATTTTTTTTCCATTATAGAAATGTTTAATGGGTATTTTTTGTGACCTTGATGAAACTACTAAAAATTACATTTTGTAGTAGATTTTTTCTAATTAATTTCATTAACTAATTTCAAAATGTATCTTCAAGTCATATATATTGTGTGTACAAATAATAGTGTTTTCTCACGTTAAACTATACATATATGCTTTAAAATAATTAAAAAAAAATCTATATATGGAAACTTAAGAATATACTATTATTTTAATAAAGATAAAATTGTCAAAATACAAATAAATTAATATCTTAAAAATACAATAAATTAAATATCTTAAATAATAAATTATATAATTTTATATCTTATTTAGATTTCATATAACTTTATTATTTTAAGATTATTAATTTATTGATAAATAAAATATTTATTTATTATTATATTTATCAATTTATCTTTATTGAAGTAATATTAGATATTTAAGTTTAAATATATAAATTATTATTATTAAAATATATTTTTTTAATTTTAATAATAATTTACAATTTAATATTTTTAATTAAATTTTAAAATAAAAAAATTTAACTGAAACCTCAATTATCAATTAGGGTTTTAGTTAAAAAATAAAGTCTTAATTGATAATTAAGATTTCAGTTAGAAAATGAAGTCTTGATAGGCAACTCAAGCTTCAATTTAAATTTTGATAAAAAAAATTATAATATTGCTCATATGTGAAAGACTAATTTCAACATAAGTTTTATAAAAGGGTAAAGGTTATAATTTTTTTTACATAAAAGATAAAAGGCTATTTTGCCCCCCAAAACTCTAGAAACTGGGATGAAAGAGGTAACTTTGAAGGAACTTTACAATCGCATATATGTATAAAAATATTTCATGTCACTTTCAAACTATCATGGTCCCACCCAGTGAAAGCCTGTCACCTCCTATTTTAAATTACTTTCCTTTTTCTATTTTTTATTTTAGCTTTGGTCAATGACAAGGAAGCTTTACTGTTTCCAGCTTGATTGTATGCTAGAGTTTTATGTCTTTCTAGAATGACGCTTCAGTTTTAAAAAAAAAAAAAAGTTTTCTTGTTTGCTTTTTGCTAGTGAAGTTTCTTAGACAAATTAAGTTAAGATATAATTATATACTTTATTTTGCTCTGAAAAATTATTATCTTATCATAAACATCATAAATGTTTGTTGTACTTTTGTAAGTAATTTTCATATTAAATAAATAAACTACTAAATAGATAAGTTAACAAATTTTTTAGAAATCCTTAAGTGACACAATCTATAGAAAATTATGAGAACACCATTTTATACTTGTTACATTTTATTAAATTTTTTAAAGTTTATTAATTTTTAGGTTTTTTCTATTCGTGAAAATTTTAAATGAAAGAAATAAAGAGTAAAAATAGGAATAAATAAAAAATAAAAAATAATATATTATTTTTATATATTATTTCACACATGTGTAATTGAATTTTAACTTTTTAAATAAAAATTAACTCAGTTAAGAGATATCAAGAATCTTTTGTACATTTATAATTATCCAGTAAAAAAAATATAAAATAAAATAAAAAAGTGAATAGTGTTTTTTGAATAGTAATTTTTGTCTTTCACTATGACTCAAAAGCAAAAAGGTGACTCAAATGCAACGTGATAAAAATGAAAAAAAAGAAAGGAGACTTACCTTCTGTAATCCTCATACACGTGGAAGAAAATTAAAGACTTAAAGTTTTCTTGAAGCCCAGAGCCTCGTCTATAAATATAGCTTCAAATTTCTTCAGGAGGCAGAGTTCGAGAGTTGGGAAGAGAGCTTCAAGAGCAGAAAAAATTGAGAGAGTGCAAAAATTTTGAGAGTTCAAAAATTTTGTCTTGTAATTTTCTTCTTTGAGTTTGAGTCATCCATCTGCTGTCAACAGCCTGTAATCATCAACTCTCTGTATTAAGGTATATTTTCAATAAACAAAATTTTCAGATTCAAATATCTGCGTTATTATGTTTAAATTTCTGCAATAAATTAGACAGTATTAGACATTAAATATTTTTGTTTTATTGCTTGAAGATAATTAGACAGAATTAATTATTGCTTGCATGAACTGTTGTATGTCCTAGGTGCAAATGGTATCAGAGCCATTTTCTGCTTGAGAACCGAGTGGTGTTACGAGTCGGAACAGTAATTAATCGCAGATTTAGTCCTGACTTAGTTCGGGTTGAATTTCCTGTGAACGGATTGGTCAGCCTATGATAGCGGTGTTTAAGGGCAGAAGGAGCGTAAGTCCCGTCTTGATCCGCTTGTGGTGGTCCCTGTTCAGGAAATTATCCGAATTGATTAAGGATAAAATTGTGATTATTTTATGTTACAATGAGTAATATTATAAGGAGATTAAGTAGAGGTAGTTCTTCCAGATCCCTTAGGTCTAATGATAGTTTTGCATCTTCATTAGATAATTCTGCACATACATCACTTGCACAAAATATTGTCAATAGTACATAAATAAATTAGCACAAATATCTTCAAGCAATAAAACAGAAATATTTAATGTCTAATACTGTCTAATTTATTGCAGAAATTTAAACATAATAACGCAGATATTTGAATCTAAAAATTTTGTTTATTGAAAATATGCCTTAATACAGAGAGTTGATGATTACAGGCTGTTGACTTGACAGTAGAGGGATGACTCAAACTCAAAGAAGAAAATTACAAGACAAAATTTTTGAACTCTCAAAATTTTTGCACTCTCTCAATTTTTTCTGCTCTTGAAGCTCTCTTTCCAGCTCTCAAACTCTTTCCAAACTCTGCCTGATGAAGAACGTTGAGGCTCTATTTATAGGCGAGGATTCGGACATGAAATTCTATTGAATCTTCAAAATTATTGAAATTCATCACGTGTAGGGACAGTTGGGGTTTGCAGAGGGAGAATATTTTTCTTTTCTTTGCCAGAGACTTGAAAAGAGAAAATTTCTCTTTACTTTCCACATTGCTTGTAAAGTAGTAGAAAATAGACAAATTCTACTATTCACTACTATTCAGACTTTACATACTTTTCTCTCTTTTTTTTTCTTTTTTTTTTTTTTTTGCAAACTTTTCACACTTTCAGACTTCACATACTTTTCTCTTTTTTTTTTTCTTTTTTTTACTAGATAATCACAAGGGAGCAAATTTATAAAGATACAGATGTACAAAAGATTCTTGAAATCTTTTATCTGGATTGACCCATAGGTCCTCCGTAAAGGATAAACTCAGGGTCTATGTATGAGTCATCTGATAAAACTGCATCTTCAGTGTCTTCATTTTCTTGATCTCCAAACTATTTGAGGGTTTGAATGAGTCCTTGACGATATTGCTCTAGATCAGTAGCGGCTGCTAATGAAGCTTGGCATTTGCTTTTCAAAGTTAGGAATTCTTCTTGAGTCGGTCCTTGAGAAGAACTAGTTGAATCTTTTGAATTTGATGATCCTGGCCTTGTTGAAATTAATTGCAAAACCTTCTGTTGACATACAAAATCATGATTGAATTTGTCCCACCATTTGATATTGAATTCTCTCGAAAGAGATAATGGAAATGGAGGAGGTTGCTCTTGCTTCTTGATAATATTCCATGAGAGAATCCATGGAATCCTTAATCTCGAACAGAAAGTCAGGAGTTTGGGTTGAGTGATAGACTGAGATGAAGTCTTGCTCTTGTAGAAGTTGAATTTTTCTTGAATTTCAGGAGGAAATAAGGAGTCTAGTAGACCAAAGAAAGTCCACCATTTTTTAAACCAAGCACGAAATTTGGTATTGCAATTTCTTGAAAATTGGATGAACCAAGAATGCTGGTAGCTCTGTAAATAAAACATATTATACCAAGCATCCATATAATCTATGTAGTTGTAGCTCATGGGATGAAAAGGTTGACTAAAGGCCTTGCAAGTGAAGGGTTTTTGATTCCAATCAGCAATGGTCATGACTCTGAGAATTTGACATTTGGAAAAAGCAATCCTCTGAGGATTGTTTTTGTAAGTGTTATGAGTAATTTCAACTGAATCGGTATCCACCAAGATGAACTCATAGAATTGACGAGTTTTCAAAGGATCATTTGAATTGAAGTTGACTCCTTGAGGAAAGATGTAAGGAAGAATTTTAGGAATCTCTTCAAAATTGAACTCTGGCTCGATGAAAGCAATTTCTAAGGTTTTGGGTTTTTTGACATATTGACTATAAGAAAATGAAGGAGAAGGAGACTGAGAAGGAGAAGGTAATGTTGAAATAGTGTTAGGGCTGGATTGTCTCTGAACAACAATATTTTTAGGGGTTGATTTAGAAGCTTGAATAAAACTTTTTGAAGGTTGAAGAGGAGGAAAATCTGGACTCAAAACTTGAAAGGAATTTGATGTTTGTAAAGGAAAAGTAGGACGAACATTTGAAAAGTTTGAAATCATAGCATATGAAGCTTTGGTTTTCTTGGATGATGAAGGAAGTTGAGGCCTAACGGGAGTACCCATTAGGATGGAGAAGGATCCTTACCCTGCAAAAACTCCCGAGTAAGGAAGTCAGGAAGGGAATTCAACTCTCCTTTGATAAATTCGATTTCGAAATAAAAAATTGAAAGTAAAGCTTACCATCTTGCAAAAATTTGTTTTGAAACTAAATTTTTAACATCCTTTTGTAAAATATCTTTTGCAGCTTTGTAATCGATTTTCAAAAGAAATTTTTTATTTATCAAATCACTTTGAAATTTTGAAATGCATAAAACTATTGATAAAACTTCTTTTTTGACAATTGAATAATTTATTTGAGCGCCCAACCAGATCCCTGAATGATATCTAACTATATGCACTTGATTGTTATATTCTTGCTTTAATATGCCTCCATAACCTAAATTAGATGCATCTGATTCTACAATGAGCAATGCATTTGGATGAGGGATGCTGATGCATGGTAAACGTTTGACTCTTTGTTTATTTTCTTTGACCAAACTAGTATGATGCTCAGTCCATGCAGGTGCATTTTTTTTAAGTCTTTTGTATAAGGGTTCACAAATGATTCTCAAATCTTTGAAGTAATCAGAAACATAATTTAAATATCCTAGAAATCTTTACAATTGTTTTTTATCTTTTATTTCATCAGGAAATTTGTCAGCAAATTCTATTGACCTTTGAATCGGTTTTGTTTTTCCTTGAAAAATTTCATGTCCTAAAAATCTAATTCTTGTTTGAAATAATTTCATTTTTGGAGCAGAACAAGCCATTCCATTTGCTTTAATAACATCGAATCGATATATCAATATCGATTCGATCCGAGATCTTGGAATTGGAATAAGTTCGGCAGCGGATCACGAAATCTTGGTGATCTTCTCTATCTAATGAATGGGGAGTCCGCTTTGAAATCGTCCGCTCTGCACCCACCTCCCGAGTATATGCTTCAACAGGAATCACACAAGGGTAGATTGATACAATAGAAACCTCTGGTAAAATGCCCGCCCGTAACCCAGCAGATAAAGTACATTACATAGTCCATTTTAGGCATTTAATATCCCTTTGGTGTCATTGACATAAGAGATGTCATTTCTAGTCTATATATTTCTATATATGGAAAGTTAAAAAATCATCATATAATAATCCAGAAATTGCAATAAAAAAGAAAAGAAAAAGGGAGGTTTGTGATGATTTTAAAATCTTTTCTACTAGGTAGGAGGAATCCCTTGGATGGGTAGAAATATAAAAAGTAAGCACGATTTTGAACACTTTGTTTATGTACAAAGTAACAAACATTCTAATTGATTAATATCAACAATGGATTGGATCATGAAAAACTTTTTTAGATGAACAAAATGTTTTTCTAATGAATCAGAAAATACTAGAACATCATCAATGTATACAATTATAAATTGAAAATGAGGATTGAAAATATCATTCATAATATTTTGAAATTTAGAACGGGCATTTTTTAGACCAAAAGGCATGACATTCCATTCATAATGACCAAAAGGGACAGTAAAAGCAGTTTTATATCTATCTTCTTCTTTAATTTGAACTTTCCAAAATCCAGATTTCATATCAAATTTTGAATAAATTACAGAACTATGTAGTCTTTTGAGTAAATCTGCAAAATCAAATATTCAATTATCCACACCAACAGAAACAATGTTAAAAGAAATACAAATTAGATTAGACAAACTCAATATTAACGGTATTAAGAATCAAATTCAAACTATAACAAAAGGAAAATCAGAAATAAATAAATTAGAAGAACAATTCAAAATGTCTCCTGATTCAATAGAAAAACCTCCTGCAACAGTCAATGCAATTTTTAATAATTTTGTAAGTAGAAAAAATTATTATTCAAAACCCTCTTTTCCTGACGTTCAATTAGAAGATAGAAATTATCAATTAGCTGCTAGTTATGATGGTAGTAGTTTTTATGAATGGAATATAGATGGAATGAGTGAACATCAAATAATTAATTGACTTCATGAAATGATGATGGCTGCTAATGCTTATAGAATCAAAACTAGTAATTCTGACTTTTATGCTGCCGGTGCCCTAGTAATAGGATTCACTGGTTTACTTAAATGATGGTGGGATCATTATTTGAGTCAAAATGATAGAGAATACATATTAAATGCAAAAAAGATAATAGTTAAAGAAGAAGGAACATCGGTCTAATCCTATGAAGAAGATGCTCTCAATATACTAATATTTGCAATAACAAAACATTTTATAGGAGATCCAGTTTATTTTCAAGAAAGAACTTCTGAAATCCTTAATAATCTTAGATGCCCAACACTTCAAGATTTCAAGTGGTATAAAGATATGTTTTTGGTCAAAGTTATGACAAGACATGATTGTGGAAGTCATTATTGGAAAGAAAAATTTATATCAGGTTTACCCACTTTATTTGCAGAAAAAGTTAGACAAAGAATAAGAAATATTCATAATGGTAGAATTCCTTATGAGTCATTAACATATGGAGAATTAATTACTTTTGTCAATAATGAAGGATTAGCCCTTTGTACAGATCTTAAATTAAAGAGTCAAATGAAAAAAGAAAAACAAGATAGTAAAAAAGAATTAGGAAAATTTTGTTCTTATTATGGTTATGATACAATAGTTGCCCCTTTAAAAAGAAAAAAGAAAATGAAAGACAAAAAACCATATACAGAGTCAAAATTTTAATAATGAATCAATTTCTTGTTTACAATATTTTAAAAGTTTTTCATTCATTTGAATAGGTCTAGCCTTAGTAGGAATTTTGGATTCATCAAAGCTTTGACTGTAAGGTAGACTTATCTCATGTTTCTTTCTAGACCAAAAAACATTTGGAAGATTAGAACAAATTTCTTTTTGAAAAAGATCTTGAATCTCTTTTATTCTCTTTTGAACCTTTTCTTCTACAAGTTGTTCTTCTATCTGTTTATATTGAATTTCTTTAGATAGATAATTTATATGAGCTTGTTTTCTTTGAATTAAATTTATTCTTTTATTTATTGAATCACTTTGGACTTGATGTATTTCTTTTTTAGTTAAGGGATATATAAAAGGGAAAAATATGGTATTTCCTAATATTGTAGTTTTGAGACCTTCATCATTTACTTGAAAAAGGTAAAGTAATGTAATAAAAGGAGTTCCTAAGATTAAAGGTTCAGTCATATTTTGTACTAATATAAATTGAGTTCTAAAACAATAATTATCTTGACATATATGAACATTTTGAAGTTTAAATTATATTTCTAATTTTCCTTTATTTGCAGCAAAAAGTTCTTGTCCGGTTTGTTCATAATATTTAACAGGAATTAATCCTTCTTGAATACAATTCATATCAGTTCCTGAGTCTATTAATGCTACTATTTCCATTTCAAAATCTTCTACTATGAGTTTTATATTTGTATACCATCTTTGAAAATCTATTTTTGTTATTGTATTTATAAATGATTCTATAGGAGTTTTTTTATTAGGTATAATTATTCCTGGTTCTTGATTATCAGAGGTTTCAGCAAAATCTTGTTTATATTGTATTACATTTCTAATTTGTTCATTTTCTTGTTTTATTATTTCGTTTTCTATATTTATTTGTTCATTTTCTAATTTTAATTGATTTATTTGAAAATTTGAAATCACTTTGAAATTTTGAAATACATAAAACTATTGATAAAACTTCTTTTTTGACAGTTGAATAATTTGCTTTGATCAATTCTACTTCAAGAACAAAAGGATTTCTTTCAATATTTCTTTTCCTAATGATATTTATGTTTAAAGGAGGTTCATTATGAGAAAAAATAATTGACTCAGACTCTTCTTTAAAAAGAGGAATTTCCGGGACAAAGTTTGACATATTTTTTAGTTGATTTTCTATTTGACTCATTTCTTCATCTAATTTTGAAATATTAAATTTTATGTGATGACTATAAAATGATGCAGATGATGATGCAACAGGTGATGATGCAGCTAATGATATGGGTGATGATGCAGTAAAGCTGATTATCTTATATGAAGATCTTTCTAAATCATATGCAGAATTATTTAATGCAGATGAATAACTATCATGGGACCTAAGAGATCTGGAAGAACTAATTTTACTTAATCCCCTAATAATATTACTCATTGTCACATAAAATAATCACAATTTTATCCTTAATCAATTTAGATAATTTCCTAGATAGGGACCACCACAAGCGGATCAACACGAGACTTACGCTCCTTCTGCCCTTAAACACTGCTATCACAGGCTAACCAATCCGTTCACATGAAATTCAATCCGAACTAATTCAGGATTAAATCTGCGATTAATTACTGTTCCGACTCGTAACACCACTCGGTTCTCAAGCAGAAAATGGCTCTGATACCATTTGAGTCAAGTAAAGAAGAGTCAAGTGAAACAAAATTTAATAAAATTTCGTTTTCTTCTGCCCCGGGAGAGGTGGAGGAACCAAAGATAAAAGAAAAAACACTAAATGAAATTAATGAAACATAAAAAATAGAAAATAAAGAAAAAAAAAACAATAAATGTAATATCTTCAAAAGTAGATAAGCAAATATTTTTTGATGTTGTAGATAAAATTCAAGATGAAGAAACACAAAGAAATTATTTAAAAATTTTGAAAATTTTAATTCTCAATGAAGATTCAAATAAAATCCAAATTAAACCTACACAATATTCAATGGATGAAATTTATAATGGATTCAAAAAGACTCAAAGGCCAATAACCATTAAAGACTTGGAAGAAGAAATAAAAGAAATAAAAATTAAAATAAATCAAATAAAATTAGAAAATGAACAAATAAAAATAGAAAACGAAATAATAAAACAAGAAAATGAGCAAATAAAACAAGAAAATGAATTGTTGTATGTCCTGGGTGCAAATGGTATCAGAGCCATTTTCTGCTTGAGAACCGAGTGGTGTTACGAGTCAGAACAGTAATTAATCGCAGATTTAGTCCTAACTTAGTTCGGGTTGAATTTCCTGTGAACGGATTGGTCAGCCTGTGATAACGGTGTTTAAGGGCAGAAGGAGCGTAAGTCCCATGTTGATCCGCTTGTGGTGGTCCCTGTTCAGGAAATTATCTGAATTGATTAAGGATAAAATTGTGATTATTTTATGTGACAATGAGTAATATTATTAGGGGATTAAGTAGAATTAGTTCTTCCAGATCTCTTAGGTCCCATGATAGTTCTGCATCTGCATTAAATAATTCTACATATGATTTAGAAAGATCTTCATATAAGATAATCAGCTTTACTGCATCATCACCTGCTACATCATCATCTGCATCATTTTATAGTCATCACATAAAATTTAATATTTCAAAATTAGATGAAGAAATGAGTTAAATAGAAAATCAACTAAAAAATATGTCAAACTTTGTCCCGGAAATTCCTCTTTTTAAAGAAGAGTCTGAGTCAATTATTTTTTCTCATAATGAACCTCCTTTAAACATAAATATCATTAGGAAAAGAAATATTAAAAGAAATCCTTTTGTTCCTGAAGTAGAATTGATCAAAGCAAATTATTTTTCTCCTAAAAATACTGTAAAAAGAAATTATTTTCAACAACTTCCTCCTCAAGTTAGAAATGCTTTAAGAAAACAATATGAAAAATATATGCAACAAGTTAGGATTACTTTTCCTTTTTTCCTTTGGTTTTTCAAATATAGGAAACCCCTTAAAAGAATTGCAACATTAACTTCAAGAAAAGCAATCGAAAATTCTCCACATAATAAAAAATTGTTAGAGCAACAAAACTCATAGTAGAAGATTTTGAAATGGAAATAGTAGCATTAATAGACTCAGGAGCTGATATGAATTGTATTCAAGAAGGATTAATTCCTGTTAAATATTATGAACAAACCGGACAAGAACTTTTTGCTGCAAATAAAAGAAAATTAGAAATAGAATTTAAACTTCAAAATGTTCATATATGTCAAGATAATTATTATTTTAGAACTCAATTTATATTAGTACAAAATATGACTGAACCTTTAATCTTAGGAACTCCTTTTATTACATTACTTTACCCTTTTCAAGTAAATGATGAAGGTCTCAAAACTATAATATTAGGAAATACCATATTTTTCCCTTTTATATATCCCTTAACTAAAAAAGAAATACATCAAGTCCAAAGTGATTCAATAAATAAAAGAATAAATTTAATTCAAAGAAAACAAGCTCATATAAATTATCTATCTAAAGAAATTCAATATAAAAAGATAGAAGAACAACTTGTAGAAGAAAAGGTTCAAAAGAGAATAAAAGAGATTCAAGATCTTTTTCAAAAAGAAATTTGTTCTGATCTTCCAAATGCTTTTTGGTCTAGAAAGAAACATGAAATAAGTCTGCCTTACGTTCAAATCTTTGATGAATCTAAAATTCCTACTAAGGCTAGACCTATTCAAATGAATGAAAAACTTTTAGAATATTGTAAACAAGAAATTGATTCATTATTAAAGAAGAAATTAATCAGACCCTCAAAATCTCCTTGGAGTTGTGCCACTTTTTATGTACAAAATGCTGCTGAGATAGAAAGAGGAGCACCAAGATTAGTCATTAATTATAAACCTTTAAATAAAGTATTACAATGGATAAGATACCCTATTCCTAATAAGCAAGATTTACTCAAAAGACTACATAGTTATGTAATTTATTCAAAATTTGATATGAAATCTAGATTTTGGCAAGTTCAAATTAAAGAAGAAGATAGATATAAAACTGCTTTTACTGTCTCTTTTGGTCATTATGAATGGAATGTCATGCCTTTTGGTCTCAAAAATGCCCCTTCTGAATTTCAAAATATTATGAATGATATTTTCAATCCTCATTTTCAATTCATAATTGTACACATTGATGATGTCTTAGTATTTTCTGATTCATTAGAAAAACATTTTGTTCATCTAAAAAAGTTTTTCAATGTCATTAAAGCAAATGGAATGGCTTGTTCTGCTCCAAAAATGAAATTATTTTAAATAAGAATTAGATTTTTAGGACATGAAAAATTTCAAGGAAAAACAAAACCGATTCAAAGGTCAATAGAATTTGCTGACAAATTTCCTAATGAAATAAAAGATAAAAAACAATTGCAAAGATTTCTAGGATGTTTAAATTATGTTTCTGATTACTTCAAAGATTTGAGAATCATTTGTGAACCCTTATACAAAAGACTTAGAAAAAATGCACTTGCATGGACTGAGCATCATACTAGTTTGGTCAAAGAAATTAAACAAAGAGTCAAACGTTTACCATGCATCAGCATCCCTCATCCAAATGCATTGCTCATTGTAGAATCAGATGCATCTAATTTAGGTTATGGAGGCATATTAAAAGCAAGAATATAACAATCAAGTGCATATAGTTAGATATCATTCAAGGATCTGGTTGGGCGCTCAAATAAATTATTCAATTGTCAAAAAAGAAGTTTTATCAATAGTTTTATGTATTTCAAAATTTCAAAGTAATTTGATAAATAAAAAATTTCTTTTGAAAATCGATTGCAAAGTTGCAAAAGATATTTTACAAAAGGATGTTAAAAATTTAGTTTCAAAACAAATTTTTGCAAGATGGCAAGCTTTACTTTCAATTTTTGATTTCGAAATCGAATTTATCAAAGGAGAGTTGAATTCCCTTCCTGACTTCCTTACTCGGGAGTTTTTGCAGGGTAAGGATCCTTCTCCATCCTAATGGGTACTCCCGTTAGGCCTCAACTTCCTTCATCATCCAAGAAAACCAAAGCTTCATATGCTATGATTTCAAACTTTTCAAATGTTCGTCCTACTTTTCCTTTACAAACATCAAATTCCTTTCAAGTTTTGAGTCCAGATTTTCCTCCTCTTCAACCTTCAAAAAGTTTTATTCAAGCTTCTAAATCAACCCCTAAAAATATTGTTGTTCAGAGACAATCCAGCCCTAACACTATTTCAACATTACCTTCTCCTTCTCAATCTCCTTCTCCTTCATTTTCTTATAGTCAATATGTCAAAAAACCCAAAACCTTAGAAATTGCTTTCATCGAGCCAGAGTTCAATTTTGAAGAGATTCCTAAAATTCTTCCTTACATCTTTCCTCAAGGAGTCAACTTCAATTCAAATGATCCTTTGAAAACTCGTCAATTCTATGAGTTCATCTTGGTGGATACCGATTCAGTTGAAATTACTCATAACACTGACAAAAACAATCCTTAGAGGATTGCTTTTTCCAAATGTCAAATTCTGAGAGTCATGACCATTGCTGATTGGAATCAAAAACCCTTCACTTGCAAGGCCTTTAGTCAACCTTTTCATCCCATGAGCTACAACTACATAGATTATATGGATGCTTGGTATAATATGTTTTATTTACAGAGCTACCAGCATTCTTGGTTCATCCAATTTTCAAGAAATTGCAATACCAAATTTCCTGCTTGGTTTCAAAAATGGTGGACTTTCTTTAGTCTACTAGACTCCTTATTTCCTCCTGAAATTCAAGAAAAATTCAACTTCTACAAGAGCAAGACTTCATCTCAGTCCATCACTCAGCCCAGACTCCTGACTTTCTGTTCGAGATTAAGGATTCCATGGATTCTCTCATGGAATATTATCAAGAAGCAAGAGCAACCTCCTCCATTTCCATTATCTCTTTCGAGAGAATTCAATATCAAATGGTGGGACAAATTCAATCATGATTTTGTATGTCAACAGAAGGTTTTGCAATTAATTTCAACAAGGCCAGGATCATCAAATTCAAAAGATTCAACTAGTTCTTCTCAAGGACCGACTCAAGAAGAATTCCTAACTTTGAAAAGCAAATGCCAAGCTTCATTAGCAGCCGCTACTGATCTAGAGCAATATCGTCAAGGACTCATTCAAACCCTCAAACAGTTTGGAGATCAAGAAAATGAAGAAACTGAAGATGCAATTTTATCATATGACTCATACATAGACCTTGAGTTTATCCTTTACGGAGGACCTATGGGTCAATCCAGATAAAAGATTTCAAGAATCTTTTGTACGTTTGTATCTTTATAAATTTGCTCCCTTGTGATTATCTAGTAAAAAAAAAAAAAGAAAAAAAAAAAGAGAGAAAAGTATGTAAAGTCTGAATAGTAGTGAATAGTAGAATTTGTCTACTTTCTACTACTTTACAAGCAACGTGGAAAGTAAAGAGAAATTTTCTCTTTTCAAGTCTCTGGCAAAGAAAAGAAAAATATTCTCCCTCTACAAACCCCAACTGTCTCTACACGTGATGAATTTCAACAATTTTGAAGATTCAATAGAATTTCACGTCCGAATCCTCGCCTATAAATAGAGCCTCAACGTTCTTCATCAGGCAGAGTTTGGAAAGAGTTCGAGAGCTGGAAAGAGAGCTTCAAGAGCAGAAAAAATTGAGAGAGTGCAAAAATTTTGAGAGTTCAAAAATTTTGTCTTGTAATTTTCTTCTTTGAGTTTGAGTCATCCCTCTACTGTCTAGTCAACAGCCTGTAATCATCAACTCTTTGTATTAAGGTATATTTTCAATAAACAAAATTTTTAGATTCAAATATCTGCGTTATTATGTTTAAATTTCTGCAATAAATTAGACAGTATTAGACATTAAATATTTCTGTTTTATTGCTTGAAGATAATTGTGCTAATTTATTTCTTGACTATTGACAATATTTTATGCAAGTGATGTATGTGCAGAATTATCTAATGAAGATGCAGAACTATCATTAGACCTAAGGGATCTGGAAGAACTACCTCTACTTAATCTCCTTATAATATTACTCATTATAACAGAAAATAATCACAATTTTATCCTTAATCAATTCGGATAATTTCCTAAATAGGGACCACTACAAGCGGATCAACACGGGACTTACGCTCCTTTTGCCCTTAAACACCGCTATCATAGGCTGACCAATCCGTTCACAGGAAATTCAACCCTAACTAAGTCAGGACTAAATCTGCGATTAATTACTGTTCCGACTCATAACACCACTCGGTTCTCAAGCAGAAAATGGCTCTGATACCATTTGCACCCAGGACATACAACAGTTCATGCAAGCAATAATTAATTCTGTCTAATTATCTTCAAGCAATAAAACAGAAATATTTAATGTCTAATACTGTCTAATTTATTGCAGAAATTTAAACATAATAACGTAGATATTTGAATATAAACATTTTGTTTATTGAAAATATACCTTAATACAGAGAGTTGATGATTACAGGCTGTTGACAGCAGAGGGATGACTCAAACTCAAAGAAGAAAATTACAAGACAAAATTTTTGAACTCTCAAAATTTTTGCACTCTCTCAATTTTTTCTGCTCTTGAAGCTCTCTTCCCAGCTCTCGAACTCTGCCTCCTAAAGAAATTTGAAGCTATATTTATAGACGAGGCTCTGGGCTTCAAGAAAACTTTGAGTCTTTAATTTTCTTCCACGTGTACGAGGATTGCCGAAGGTAAGTCTCCTTTCTTTCTTTTCATTTTTATCACGTTGCATTTGAGTCACCTTTTTGCTTTTGAGTCATAGTGAAAGACAAAAATTACTATTCAAAAAACACTATTCACTTTATTTATTTATTTATTTTTTACTGCAAAATTACAAATGTACAAAAGATTCTTGATATCTCTTAACTGAGTTAATTTTTATTTAAAAAGTTAAAATTCAATTACACATGTGTGAAATAATATATAAAAATAATTTATTATTTTTTATTTTTTATTTATTCCTATTTTTACTCTTTATTTCTTTCATTTAAAATTTTCACGAATAGAAAAAACCTAAAAATTAATAAACTTTAAAAAATTTAATAAAACGTAACAAGTATAAAATGGTGTTCTCATAATTTTCTATAGATTGTGTCACTTAAGGATTTCTAAAAAATTTGTTAACTTATCTATTTAGTAGTTTATTTATTTAATATGAAAATTACTTACAAAAGTACAACAAACATTTATGATGTTTATGATAAGATAATAATTTTTCAGAGCAAAATAAAGTATATAATTATATCTTAACTTAATTTGTCTAAGAAACTTCACTAGCAAAAAGCAAACAAGAAAACTTTTTTTTTTTTTTTTAAACTGAAGCGTCATTCTAGAAAGACATAAAACTCTAGCATACAATCAGGCTGGAAACAATAAAGCTTCCTTGTCATTGACCAAAGCTAAAATAAAAAATAGAAAAAGGAATGTAATTTAAAATAGGAGGTGACAGGCTTTCACTGGATGGGACCATGATAGTTTGAAAGTGACATGAAATATTTTTATACATATATGCGATTGTAAAGTTCCTTCAAAGTTACCTCTTTCATCCCAGTTTCTAGAGTTTTGGGGGGCAAAATAGCCTTTTATCTTTTATGTAAAAAAAAATTATAACCTTTACCCCTTTTATAAAACTTATGTTGAAATTAGTCTTTCACATATGAGCAATATTATAATTTTTTTTATCAAAATTTAAATTGAAGCCTGAGTTTCCTACTGAGACCTTATTTTTTAACTGAAATCTTAATTATCAATTAAGACTTTATTTTTTAACTAAAACCCTAATTGATAATTGAGGTTTCAATTAAGTTTTTTTATTTTAAAATTTAATTAAAAATATTAAATTGTAAATTATTATTAAAATTAAAAATATATATTTTAATAATAATAATTTATATATTTAAACTTAAATATCTAATATTACTTCAATAAAGATAAATTGATAAATATAATAATAAATAAATATTTTATTTATCAATAAATTAATAATCTTAAAATAATAAAGTTATATGAAATCTAAATAAGATATAAAATTATATAATTTATTATTTAAGATATTTAATTTATTGTATTTTTAAGATATTAATTTATTTGTATTTTGACAATCTTATCTTTATTAAAATAATAGTATATTCTTAAGTTTCCATATATAGATTTTTTTAAATTATTTTAAAGCATATATTTATAGTTTAACGTGAGAAAACACTATTATTTGTACACACAATATATATGACTTGAAGATACATTTTGAAATTAGTTAATGAAATTAATTAGAAAAAATCTACTACAAAATGTAATTTTTAGTAGTTTCATCAAGGTCACAAAAAATACCCATTAAACATTTATATAATGGAAAAAAAATGCCCCTTCCTAATATTACATGTGATATAACTTAAATCAATAAATTATATAATTTTATATTTTATTTATATGTCATGTAATTTTATTATTTTAAGATTATTAATTAATTGATAAATAAAATATTTATTTATTATATTTATCAAATTATCTTTATTGAAGTAATATTAGATCTTTAAGTTTAAATATATAAATTTTTATTATTAAAGTATATATTTTTTTAATTTCAATAATAATTTAAAATTTAATATTTTTAATTAAATTTTAAAGTAAAAAATAAAATAACTGAAGCCTCAATTGGCATATCTTATTTAGATTTCATATAACTTTATTATTTTAATATTATTAATTTATTGATAAATAAAATATTTATTTATTATTATATTTATCAATTTATCTTTATTGAAGTAATTTATTAGATATTTAAGTTTAAATATATAATTTATTATTATTAAAAAATATATTTTTAATTTCTATAATAATGTATAATTTAATATTTTTAATTAAATTTTGAAAAAAAAAAAATTATGACATGGCTTCTACATGGCAAGGGGCTAATTTAAACATAAGTTTTGTCAAGGGCTAAAACTTATATATTTTTTTTTTTACATAAAAGGGCAATTTAGCCCTAAAACTCCGGTTTCTAAGTCAAAATTTAGTGATATGCATTTTTTCTCTCCAACAATATATGATGTCAGGATGATGTCATTTTCTCTCCAACAATGCCTATCGGATAGGACTCTCTTCCTCCCTCAATATTCATAAACTAATACGGTTTTAAAAAACTAATAAAAAAAATACTATTTCCATATTTAATTTTACTATAAAAATATAATGTAAAATTAAATATAATTAAAATTTATTTAAAACTCATATATTTTAAAATTATTTAATTTTTATATAAAAAATTAAATTTCAGTTAGATAGATGTGGATTAATATATACAAATAATTTATTAATAATTTTTTTATTTTTTATTTCTTTTTATTTTTACTCTTTATTTTTTTCCTTTAAATTTTTCATCAACAAAAAATAACCTAAAAATTAATAAACTTCAAAAAATTTAATAAAATTTGACAAGTATAAGACGGTGTCTTCATGATTTCCTATACACTGTCACTTAAGAATTTTTAAAAAATTCATTAACTTATCTATTTAACAATTTCAAAAATTTTGTCTTGTAATTTTCTTCTTTGAGTTAGAGTCATCTCTTTGCTGTCAACAACCTGTATTCATCAGCTCTCTGTATTAAGGTATATTTTTAATAAACAAAATTTTCAGACTCAAATATTTGTGTTATTATGCTTAAATTTCTGCAATAAATTAGACAGTATTAGACATTAAATATTTCTGTTTTTATACTTAGAGATAATTAGACAGATTTAATTATTGAGTGCATGAATTAATTATTGCGTGCATGAACTGTTGTATGTCCTGGGTGCAAATGGTATCAGAGCCATTTTCTGCTTGAGAACCGAGTGGTGCTACGAGTTGGAGCAGTAGTTAATCGCAGATTTCGTCCTGACTTAGTTCGGGTTGAATTTCCTGTGAACGGTGTGGTCCCTGTTCAGGAAATTATCTGAATTGATTAAGGATAAAATTGTGATTATTTTCTGTGACAATGACTAATATTATTAGGGAATTAAGTAGAAATAGTTCTTCCAGATCTCTTAGGTCCCATGATAGTTCTGCATCTGCATTAAATAATTCTGCATATGATTTAGAAAGATCTTCATATAAGATAATTAGCTTTACTGCATCATCAACTGCATCATCATCTGCATCATTCTATAGTCATCACATAAAATTTAATATTTCAAAATTAGATGAAGAAATGAGTCAAATAGAAAATCAACTAAAAAATAGGTCAAACTTTGTCCCGGAAATTCCTCTTTTTAAAGAAGAGTCTGAGTCAATTATTTTCTCTCATGAAAAAACTCCTTTAAACATAAATATCATTAGAAAAAGAAATATTAAGAGAAATCCTTTTGTTCCTGAAGTAGAATTGATCAAAGCAAATTATTTTTCTCCTGAAAATACTGCAAAAAGAAATTATTTTCAACAACTTCCTCCTCAAGTTAGAAATGCCTTAAGAAAACAATATGAAAAATATATGCAACAAGTTAGGATTACTATTCCTTTTTTCCTTTGGTTTTTCAAATATAGGAAACCCCTTAAAAGAATTGCAACATTAACTTCAAGAAAAGCAATAGAAAATTCTCCACATGATAAAAAACTGTTAGAAAAACAAAACTCAAATCAAGAAGAGTCAAGTGAAACAAAATTTAATCAAATTTTGTTTTCTTTTGCCCCGGGAGAGGTGGAGGAAGCAAAGATAGAAGGAAAAACAATAAAAGAAATTAATGAAATACAAAAAATAGAAAATAAAGAAAAAACAAAAACAATAAATGTAATATCTTCAAAAGTAGATAAGCAAATATTTTTTGATGTTGTAGATAAAATTCAAGATGAAGAAACACAAAGAAATTATTTAAAAAATTTGAAAAATTTAATTCTCAATGAAGACTCAAATAAAATTCAAATTAAACCTACACAATATTCAATGGATGAAATTTATAATAGATTCAAAAAGACTCAAAGACCAATAACCATTAAAGACTTAGAAGAAGAAATAAAAGAAATAAAAATTCAAATAAATCAATTAAAATTAGAAAATGAACAAATAAAAATAGAAAACGAAATAATAAAACAAGAAAATGAACAAATTAGAAATGTAATACAATATAAACAAGATTTTGCTGAAACCTCTGATAATCAAGAACCAGGAATAATTATACCTAATAAACAAACTCCTATAGAATCATTTATAAATACAATAACAAAAATAGATTTTCAAAGATGGTATACAAATATAAAACTCATAGTAGAAGATTTTGAAATGGAAATAGTAGCATTAATAGACTCAGGAGTTGATATGAATTGTATTCAAGAAGGATTAATTCCTGTTAAATATTATGAACAAACCGGACAAGAACTTTTTGCTGCAAATAAAGAAAAATTAGAAATAGAATTTAAACTTCAAAATGTTCATATATGTCAAGATAATTATTGCTTTAGAACTCAATTTATATTAGTACAAAATATGAACGAGCCTTTAATCTTAGGAACTCCTTTTATTACATTACTTTACCCTTTTCAAGTAAATGATGAAGGTCTCAAAACTACAATATTAGGAAATACCATATTTTTCCCTTTTATATATCCCTTAACTAAAAAAGAAATACATCAAGTTCAAAGTGATTCAATAAATAAAAGAATAAATTTAATTCAAAGAAAACAAGCTCATATAAATTATCAATCTAAAGAAATTCAATATAAAAAGATAGAAGAACAACTTGTAGAAGAAAAGGTTCAAAAGAGAATTAAAGAGATTCAAGATCTTTTTCAAAAAGAAATTTGTTCTGATCTTCCAAATGCTTTTTGGTCTATAAAGAAACATGAGATAAGTCTGCCTTACGTTCAAAACTTTGATGAATCTAAAATTCCTACTAAGGCTAGACCTATTCAAATGAATGAAAAACTTTTAGAATATTGTAAACAAGAAATTGATTCATTATTAAAGAAGAAATTAATCAGACCCTCAAAATCTCCTTGGAGTTGTGCCGTTTTTTATGTACAAAATGCTGTTGAGATAGAAAGAGGAGCACCAAGATTAGTCATTAATTATAAACCTTTAAATAAAGTATTACAATGGATAAGATACCCTATTCCTAATAAGCAAGATTTACTCAAAAGACTACATGGTTCTGTAATATATTCAAAATATGACATGAAATTTTTCAAGGA
The DNA here is from genome assembly GCF_004353265.1 of Vitis riparia. Classification (NCBI taxonomy): domain Eukaryota; kingdom Viridiplantae; phylum Streptophyta; class Magnoliopsida; order Vitales; family Vitaceae; genus Vitis; species Vitis riparia. The sequence continues at coordinate 18,402,744 of NC_048444.1, forward strand.
AAAACAAAACCGATTCAAAGGTCAATAGAATTTGCTGACAAATTTCCTAATGAAATAAAAGATAAAAAACAATTGCAAAGATTTCTAGGTTGTTTAAATTATGTTTCTGATTACTTTAAAGATTTGAGAATCATTTGTGAACCCTTATACAAAAGACTTAGAAAAAATGCACCTGCATGGACTGAGCAGCATATTAGTTTGGTCAAAGAAATTAAACAAAGAGTCAAACGTTTACCATGCATCAGCATCCCTCATCCAAATGCATTGCTCATTGTAGAATCAGATGCATCTAATTTAGGTTATGGAGGCATACTAAAGCAAGAATATAACAATCAAGTGCATATAGTTAGATATCATTCAGGGATCTGGTTGGCGCTCAAATAAATTATTCAACTGTCAAAAAAGAAGTTTTATCAATAGTTTTATGTATTTCAAAATTTCAAAGTGATTTGATAAGTAAAAAATTTCTTTTGAAAATTGATTGCAAAGCTGCAAAAGATATTTTACAAAAAGATGTTAAAAATTTGGTTTCAAAACAAATTTTTGCAAGATGGCAAGCTTTACTTTCAAATTTTGATTTTGAAATCGAATTTATCAAAGGAGAGTTGAATTCCCTTCCTGACTTCCTTACTCGGGAGTTTTTGCAGGGTAAGGATCCTTCTCCATCCTAATGGGTACTCCCGTTAGACCTCAACTTCCTTCCTCATCCAAGAAAACCAAAGCTTCATATGCCATGATATCAAACTTTTCAAATGTTCGCCCTACTTTTTCATTACAAACATCAAATTCCTTTCAAGTTTTGAGTCCAGATTTTCCCTCTCTTCAATCTTTAAAAAGTTTTATTCAAGCTTCTAAATCAACCCCTAAAAATATTGATGTTCAGAGACAATCCAGCCCTAGCACTATTTCAACATTACCTTCTCCTTCTCAGTCTCCTTCTCCTTCATTTTCTTATAGTCAATATGTCAAAAAACCCAAAACCTTAGAAATTGCTTTCATTGAGCCAGAGTTCAATTATGAAGAGATTCCTAAAATTCTTCCTTACATATTTCCTCAATGAGTCAACTTCAATTCAAATGATCCTTTGAAAACTCGTCAATTCTATGAGTTCATCTTGGTGGACACCGATTCAGTTGAAATTACTCATAATACTGATAAAAACAATCCTCAGAGGATTGCTTTTTCCAAATGTCAAATTCTCAGAGTCATGACCATTGCTGATTGGAATCAAAAACCCTTCACTTGCGAGGCCTTTAGTCAACCTTTTCATCCCATGAGCTACAACTACATAGATTATATGGATGCTTGGTATAACATGTTTTATTTACAGAGCTACCAGCATTCTTGGTTCATCCAATTTTCAAGAAATTGCAATACCAAATTTCCTCATTGGTTTCAAAAATGGTGGACTTTCTTTGGTCTACTAGACTCCTTATTTCCTCCTGAAATTCAAGAAAAATTCAACTTCTACAAGAGCAAGACTTCATCTCAGGCTATCACTCAGCCCAGACTCCTGACTTTTTGTTCAAGATTAAGGATTCCATGAATTCTCTCATGGAATATTATCAAGAAGCAAGAACAACCTCCTCCATTTCCATTATCTCTTTCGAGAGAATTTAGCATCAAATGGTGGGACAAATTCAATCATGATTTTGTATGTCAACAGAAGGTTTTGCAATTAATTTCAACAAGGCCAGGATCATCAAATTCAAAAGATTCAACTAGTTCTTCTCAAGGACCGACTCAAGAAGAATTCTTAACTTTGAAAAGCAAATGTCAAGCTTCATTAGCAGCCGCTACTGATTTAGAGCAATATCGTCAAGGACTCATTCAAACCCTCAAACAGTTTGGAGATCAAGAAAATGAAGAAAGTGAAGATGCAGTCTTATCAGATGATTCATACGTAGACCTTGAGTTTATCCTTTACGGAGGACCTATGGGTCAATCCAGATAAAAGATTTCAAGAATCTTTTGTACATCTGTATCTTTGTAAATTTGCTCCATTGTGTTTATCCAGTAAAAAAAAAAAGAAAAAGAAAAAAAAGAAAAAGAAAAAAAAAGAATAGTGTTTTGAATAGTGAATTTTGTCCTTCACTATGACTCAAAAGCAAACAATGACTCAATAGCAACGTGATGAAATGAAAAGCAAAAAAGGAAGACTTACCTTCTGCAATCCTCATACATGTGGAAGAAATTGGAAGACTCAAAGTTTTCTTGAAGCCAGAACCTCGCCTATAAATACCGCTTCAAGTTTCTTCTCCAGGCAGAGTTTGGCAAGGGTTCGAGAGCCTGAAAAGAGTTAGCTTCAAGAGCAGAAAAAATTAGAGAGTGCAAAAATTCTGAGAGTTCAAAAATTTTCTCTTGTAATTTTCTTCTTTGAGTTAGAGTCATCCCTCTGCTGTCAACAACCTGTATTCATCAGCTCTCTGTATTAAGGTATATTTTCAATAAACAAAATTTTCAGACTCAAATATTTGTGTTATTATGCTTAAATTTCTGCGATAAATTAGATAGTATTAGACATTAAATATTTCTGTTTTTATGCTTGGAGATAATTAGACAGAATTAATTATTGCGTGCATGAATTAATTATTGCGTGCCTAAATTAATTGTTGCGTGCATGAAAGGTTGTTCTAAAGATCTAGATGATGATGATGATGATAAAGATGAAGAAATTTTTGATGATAATGTTTCTGTTTCTCCTATCTTCCCTCCTGGGGCAGAAGAAAACAAAAATTTAGAAATTTTTGTTGTTTGTTGACTTAGATGTTGAAGAGAATGATTTGTATAATTTAATTGTTGTTGAACTTGTCTAATATCCTTATAAATTATGGGACTTTGTTCATCTTTGGTTCTTGGAATTTTGAAGGGTGATGCAGAAATTGAATTATTATCAAAATTAAATTGATGATTATTTAAGGGTGGTTGTAAACCTAATTCTGAAGTTGTTGTTAAAATTCTTTTTTGAGCATGTTTTGAGTGTTTTGTTGCTAATTGATGTCCTTCTTTATCTCTTAAAGTTATAATTTGTTTTCTTTGTTTTTTAAGTTTGAAAAACCAATAGAAAAAAGGAATAGTAATTTTCTTTTGATTCATATATTTTTCATATTGTTTTCTTAATGCATTTCTAGTTTGAGGGGGAAATGATTGAAAATAAGCTCTTTTAGTATTATTATAAGGGGCCAAATAATATGATTTTATCCATTCTATATTTGGAGTAAAAGGAGTCTTTTTATAATTTTTCTTATGACTAATATTAACTTGATTAGGATACATATCCGAATGAGTAGGTGACGCAGGAGGAGATTCTTGTTGCTGATATACAGGAATAGGAATTTTTGGAGTAAAATCAACACCATTTAGACTAGGATTTGAAGTAGAAGGTCTTGTAGATATGAAATCTTGATTGAATGAATATCTAGAGGTTGGACTAAATTCTACTTGAATAGTACCATCTGTATGTTGTATAATTTTTGAAGGAGTTGTTAAAGGTTTAATTGGTTTTGGAAGAGTTAAATCTTTTAATTCCCATTGACCTCCTTGAGTAATTTCATTCCATTTTAATTTTTTAGGAACAAAGGCTTGAGTATTATTAGGATTATATTATAATAATAATGTTTCATCTTTGACAGATTGACATATGGCTCTAGGATTTAATTGGGTTGTCATGACTTTATAATATATCCTATAAATTATTGCTATAGTTTGAGCTTCTTCTACAAAATTCATATTTTTGGTTTTAATGTTTAAGGTTAGACTTGAAAGAATACTTGGGTCATTTATATTTATGGAAAAGTTTGGAAAATAATTAAAATAAACGGGACCATTGGCAAGGTTTGAATCAATCATGCTAAGGACAGAATCAGTAAATCTTGTTGACCTAGCGTCTCTTAAACAAGCAAAAACAGGAATATCTAGACCTAGACGAAATAAAGGTTTTATTGCAACTTGAACTAATCCTATATGAATATAATTATTTAAAACTCATATATTTTAAATTATTTAATTTTTATATAAAAAATTAAATTTCAATTAGATAGATGTGGATTAATATATACAAATAATTTATTAATAATTTTTTTATTTTTTATTTCTTTTTATTTTTACTCTTTATTTTTTTCCTTTAAATTTTTCATCAACAAAAAATAACCTAAAAATTAATAAACTTCAAAAAATTTAATAAAATTTGACAAGTATAAAACGGTGTCTTCATGATTTCCTATACACTGTCACTTAAGAATTTTTAAAAAATTCATTAACTTATCTATTTAACAATTTATTTATTTAATAAACTAATCCATTTGGATAAAAAAATTTCCTATTTAAATAAGATTATTAATTTATTGAGCATTTATCTATTAAGGTTTTGTTATATTTATTTGAAGATTTATTTTTCTTTCTTATTTAATTTATAAATAATAAAAATTTGAAAATGTTTAATTTTTAATTAATTTTTATTTTATTTGATTTTTTTTCCCATACTTAGATGATAGACTAAATAATACAATTTTGACTAATTATGGATCTTGAAATATTAAAATAAATTATGAGAAAAAGACAACAATATAAAAAAAAAAAATGGTAGAAGAGGAAAAATGGTAGACAACAATTTTGACCTTATCTCACTGTTTTTGCTTACTTCTTTTTAAATAAACTATGAAAAGATTAAAAATATATAAATATTTATATAATCTTTCTTATATAGAATTTTCTTTTGTACTTTTCAAGCAATGGGAACATATATATATATATATATATATATATATATATATATATATATATATATATATATATATATATATATATATATATATATATATATTTTTTTTTTTTTTATATGTTATAATTTTTACCTTTTGGTTTCCTATTATTTTTCAACTTTTTCATGATGCCAATCAACCCTTAAACCAATTATACTTTGGTTAACCCAAATATTCAAAGATATCAATTTATTATTAGAAACTGCAATTGTATATCAAAATATTTGATATACATTCAAATAATACGAATAAGTTAACAAGGATGAGTTTTTGTTTTTATTAAAATGAATTTTGATTTTGATTTCTATTTTTACTCTAATCAGTAATTAATGGCAGGTTTGAAGACACGATTATTGACCTGGCTTGGGTTTCAGTTTCAATTTTGAATAATTGAGAGGCCTTGTTTGAGCATTGTCTCCTGACTCTACATTTTCATCCTCCAGGGATTTTCATTTTCATTTTGCTGGTGAGAGCTTTCTTCACATTTCATTGCTGAAATCTTTCATTTCCTTGTTTCCTTTCTCACATCATCAGCCTTAACATCTCTGCTTCTGTTCTTCGAGTTGATTCCAATAGCAGCCATATGCTTTTTCTCTCTATTCCCCTCCATAGCCCTTTGTCAGATCGTTTGCAACTCTCCCCACCCTCATACTCATTCTGATCTCCTCTGCTCATTTTCTTTCTCATTTTGCTCATATGTCTATGTCGCTCTGCTCCTTTGCTTGCTAAACCTTTCGATTTCCTTGATTTCTGGTTTTACAATTCTGATTCCTGTAGCTATCAGCCTGTTATTAGTTTACTGCTTATGTTCTTTTGGTTTTCTGTCATCGATCTGATCTGTGTTCCAAAAGAGAAGAAAGGAGTCGCGAGTAGAAAATGGTAGAAATTGTTCTTTCGGTTGCAGCAAAAGTTTCACAGTACCTGGTTGATCCAGCTGTACGTCAGCTGGGTTATCTGTTTAACTACCGTGCCATCATTGAGGACCTCTCTCGACAGGTTCAGAAGCTGAGGGATGCCAGGGCTAGGCTGCAGCACTCTGTGGATGAAGCTATTGGGAATGGACATATAATCGAAGATGATGTTCGCAAGTGGATGGAACGTGCTGATGAGTTCATAGACAATGCTGGCAAATTCCTTGAAGATGAGGAGGCGCGGGAGAGTTGTTTCAATGGGTTGTGTCTTAATTTGAAGTCCCAGTACCAGCTAAGCAGGGAAGCAAGGAAGAAGGCAGGGGTTTCTGTTCAAATCCTTGGAGATGGCCAATTTGAGAAGGTAGCATATCGTGCCCCTCTGCAAGGGATAAGGCGCAGACCTTCCGAAGCTTTAGAATCAAGAATGTTGACTTTGAATGAAGTCATGGAGGCCTTAAGGGATGCCAAGATCAACAAGATCGGGGTATGGGGGTTGGGCGGTGTCGGGAAGACCACGCTGGTGAAACAAGTGGCTGAACAAGCTGCTCAAGAGAAGTTGTTCGACAAGGTGGTCACGGCAGATCTGTTAGAGACTCCAGACTTAAAAAAAATTCAAGGGGAACTTGCAGACTTTCTAGGTATGAAATTGGAGGAGGAGAGTGAACAGGGAAGAGCAGCTCGACTATGTCAGAGGATGAAGGAGATTAAGACCATCCTCATCATCTTGGATGATATTTGGGCGAAACTTGACTTGGAGAAAAGAGGAATTCCTTCTCCAGATCACCACAAAGGATGCAAATTAGTGCTAACTTCTAGAAATGAACACATCTTGTCCAATGAGATGGATACTCAAAAGGATTTTCGAGTTCAACCTTTGCAAGAAGATGAAACATGGATTTTATTTAAGAACACAGCTGGTTCCATTGAAAATCCAGAGTTGCAACCTATAGCTGTTGATGTAGCAAAAGAATGCGCGGGTTTGCCACTTGCAATAGTAACTGTGGCAACGACATTGAAAGGCGAGAAGAGTGTGTCCATTTGGGAGGATGCCCGGCTACAACTGAAATCGCAAACCTCGACTAACGTAACAGGACTGACAACAAATGTATACTCAAGTCTGAAGTTGAGCTACGAACACTTGAAGGGAGTTGAAGTGAAGTCATTTTTCTTGCTTTGTGGTTTAATTTCTCAAAATGATATTCATATATGGGACTTGTTGAAATATGGTGTGGGTCTGCGATTATTTCAAGGAACTAATACATTGGAAGAGGCGAAAAATAGAATAGATACATTGGTTGACAACCTCAAATCCTCAAATTTGTTACTAGAAACTGGCCATAATGCAGTTGTTAGAATGCATGATCTTGTTCGGAGTACTGCCAGAAAAATTGCATCCGATCAACATCATGTGTTTACACTCCAGAATACTGCTGTAAGAGTGGAAGGATGGCCAAAGATAGATGAACTCCAGAAGGTCACCTGGGTAAGTCTGCATGACTGTGATATTCATGAACTTCCAGAAGGGCTGGTATGTCCAAAACTTGAACTTTTTGAATGTTCCCTAAAGACCAATTCGGCGGTGCAAATCCCAAACACGTTTTTTGAAGGGATGAAGCAACTCAAAGTATTAGATTTACGTGGAACGCAACTTCCATCGCTGCCCTTATCACTTCAGTGCCTTACAAATCTTCAAACATTGTGTTTGAATGGATGCAAGGTGGGAGACATTGTTATAATTGCAAGGCTAAAGAAATTAGAAATTCTTAGCCTTATGGATTCTGATATGGAACAGTTGCCCAGAGAAATAGCACAGTTGACTCATCTAAGGCTGTTAGATTTGAGCGGTTCTTCGAAACTAAAAGTAATTCCATCAGATGTCATATCAAGCTTGTCCCAATTAGAGAATTTGTGTATGGCAAATAGCTTTACTCAATGGGAGGGGGAAGGAAAGAGTAATGCTTGCCTTGCTGAGTTGAAGCATTTGTCTCATTTAACCTCTTTGGACATACAAATACCAGATGCCAAGTTGCTGCCAAAAGACATAGTCTTTGATAACTTGGTGAGATATAGAATATTTGTAGGTGATGTCAGGAGCTGGGAAGAAATTTTTGAAGCCAATAGTACGTTGAGGCTCAACAAGTTCGACACAAGCCTTCATCTGGTGGATGGTATCAGCAAGTTGTTGAAGAGAACTGAAGATCTACACTTGAGTGAATTGTGTGGTGGTACTAATGTTCTTTCCAAATTAGATGGGGAGGGTTTTTTAAAATTAAAGCATCTCAATGTTGAAAGCAGTCCAGAGATTCAATATATTGTGAACTCGATGGATCTGACTCCATCACATGGTGCCTTTCCTGTTATGGAGACACTGTCTCTCAATCGGCTGATTAACTTGCAAGAAGTATGCCGTGGCCAATTTCCAGCAGGGTCCTTTGGTTGCTTGAGAAAAGTGGAAGTGAAAGATTGCGATGGCTTGAAATTATTCCCACCCAGTTTGTTACAGAATTTGGAAGAACTAATAGTAGTAAACTGTGGTCAGCTGGAACACGTATTTGATCTTGAAGAGCTAAATGTTGATGATGGGCATGTTGAACTCCTCCCTAAATTAGGAGTACTGAGGTTGTCTGGTCTACCAAAGTTGAGGCATATATGTAACTGTGGCAACTCCAGAAATCATTTCCTTTCTTCCACGGCTTCTGCTCCTGTAGGCAATATCAGATTCCCTAAATTAAGCGATATTTTTCTGGGATCTTTGCCCAACCTCACAAGCTTCGTCTCCCCTGGATATCATTCCCTCCAAAGGCTTCACCATGCAGACCTTGATACCCCCTTCCCGGTGCTCTTTGATGAAAGGGTCAGTTTATCTCTCAGAATCCTTCTCTTTTTAATTCTTATGATTTTAATTTTCCTTTTAACATTGTTATCAATCAAATTATTGGCGGAAAATAAAGAAAATTTAGATTGAGCTGGTTCTTGTTTCTCTTTTTTTATTTTCATTTTTCACCTCAATTTAACTTAATTGTTAGTAATAGAGTGTAATATAATTAAATGTTTGATTTATTTGTTTTTATTCAGGTTTGAATGGTGGACGTTGAATGTAGTTTGTATATATTAAAATATTTATAAAATTAATTATGATATTTCTTGTTACTCTAATTTGAAAAAATAATATTCAAATATCCTAAAATATTTGAATTATTAATATTATAAAAGTTTTATAATAATTAATTATATAATTATTATGAACATTTGCATTGGAATAATAAAAATGATTTCTAATTATACTTTATTAGTAAAAAAATGCTAGAAAATTTTCTAAGTTAACACTTCTATACAGTGTACATATCTTTGCATAATGGTTTTATAACTGAAGTATATGTTTGATTATTGAAATTAATTCACTAACTTTTATATTTTTAATTTGGGAAAGAATATCAAATTCTATTTTTTGATTTACAAAATTTATTGAATTATTTACTCTAATGAATATTTAGATGAATATAAATTATGTTTTGGGTTTTTTTAATTAAGAAATATATATTAGAATTAGTGGTAGTTTATTTTTATTTTGTTGTGTGATAAATGTATAGAATTTTATGGATTTATTTTTTATTAATTTATTATCTAGATAAAGGATTTTTTTATAGACAAATAAAAAGTATTTAAGTAGTATTTTTTTATGATAAGTTTTTGTAATTTATAATGAATTCATTCTCATCCAAATTACACGAGATTGTGGTGGTTTAATTTTTTTAAGACAATTAGATGAGAATCAATCAAAATATTTAAGGCTCAAAGTAATTTGCTTTAACAATTAAATAAAAAATTGGAAAAAAAAACTGAACAAACGTCTCTTTTGGAACATTTCAAATGTATGAGAGTTGTATTAAAATGAATTCCATGAGAACTCTGCTATTTCTTGACTGATATTTTCCTTACAAATTCTTGTAGTTATAGACAATGAAATTCAACTTGTTTAAGCATGTACGTTTTCCTCCACCCTTCTTTAAGATGTAGCTGGTTCTAGACATGGATTATTTTCTTTTTTTTAGTTAGTCAAAATATATAAATAACAAAACGGTGGATTGAACTCTGCAGGTTGCACTTCCTAGCTTGAAGTTCTTATTCATCTCGAAACTGGGTAATGTGAAAAAAATATGCCACAACCAAATTCCTCAAGATTCCTTCTCCAAACTAGAAAAGGTGACCGTATCATCATGTGGACAATTGTTGAATATTTTTCCATCTTCTATGCTGAAAAGGTTACAGAGTCTAGGGTTACTGAAAGCAGTGGATTGTAGTTCATTAGAAACGGTTTTTGATGTGGAAGGGACAGATGTGAATGCGGATCTTGAAGAGCTAAATGTTGATGATGGGCATGTTGAGCTCCTCCCTAAATTAGGAGAACTGAGGTTGATTGGTCTACCAAAGTTGAGGCATATATGCAACTGTGGCAGCTCCAGAAATCATTTCCCTTCTTCCATGGCTTCTGCTCCTGTAGGCAATATCATATTCCATAAATTAAGCGATATTAAACTGGTATCTTTGCCCAACCTCACAAGCTTCGTCTCCCCTGGATATCATTCCCTCCAAAGGCTTCACCATGCAGACCTTGATACCCCCTTCCCGGTGCTCTTTGATGAAAGGGTCAGTTTATCTCTCAGAATCCTTCTCTTTTTAATTCTTATGATTTTAATTTTCCTTTTAACATTGTTATCAATCAAATTATTGGCGGAAAATAAAGAAAATTTAGATTGAGCTGGTTCTTGTTTCTCTTTTTTTATTTTCATTTTTCACCTCAATTTAACTTAACTATTAGTAATAGAGTGTAATATAATTAAATGTTTGATTTATTTGTTTTTGTTCAGGTTTGAATGGTTGACGTTGAATGTAGTTTGTATATATTAAAATATTTATAAAATTAATTATGATGTTTCTTGTTACTCTAATTTGAAAAAATAATATTCAAGTATCCTAAAATATTTGAATTATTAATATTATAAAAGTTTTATAATAATTAATTATATAATTATTATGAACATTTGCATTGGAATAATAAAAATGATTTCTAATTATACTTTATTAGTAAAAAAATGCTAGAAAATTTTCTAAGTTAACACTTCCATACAGTGTATATATCTTTGCATAATGGTTTTATAATTGAAGTATATGTTTGATTATTGAAATTAATTCACTAACTTTTATATTTTTAATTTGGGAAAGAATATCAAATTCTATTTTTTGATTTACAAAATTTATTGAATTATTTACTCTAATGAATATTTAGATGAATGTAAATTATGTTTTGGGTTTTTTTAATTAAGAAATATATATTAGAATTAATGGTAGTTTATTTTTATTTTGTTGTGTGATAAATGTATAGAATTTTATGGATTTATTTTTTATTAATTTATTATCTAGATAAAGGAATTTTTTATAGACAAAGAAAAAGTATTTAAGTAGTATTTTTTTATGATAAGTTTTTGTAATTTATAATGAATTCATACACGAGATTGTGGTGGTTTAATTTTTTTTAAGACAATTAGATAAGAATCAATCAAAATATTTAAGGCTTAAAGTAATTTGCTTTAACAATTAAATAAAAAAATGGGGGAAAAAAAAAAAAAACCAAACAGACGACTCTTTTGGATCATTTCAAATGTATGAGAGTTGTATTAAAATGAATTCCATGGGAACTCTGCTATTCCTTGACTGATTTTTTCCTTACAAATTCTTATAGTTTTAGACAATGAAATTCAAATTGTTTAAGCATGTACATTTTCCTCCACCCTTCTTTAAGATGTAGTTTATTGTGTTTTCCTACACATGGATTATTTTCCTTTTTCGATTAGTCAAAATATATAAATAACAAAACGGTGGGATGAACTCTGCAGGTTGCATTTCCTAGCTTGAATTTCTTAAACATCTCGGGACTGGATAATGTTAAAAAAATATGGCCCAACCAAATTCCTCAAGATTCCTTTTCCAAACTACAAGAGGTGACCGTATTCTCATGTGGACAATTGTTGAATATTTTTCCATCTTGTATGCTGAAAAGGTTACAGAGCCTACAGGATCTGATGGTAGACTATTGTAGTTCAGTAGAAGCAGTTTTTGATGTGGAAGGGACAAATGTGAATGTGGATCCTGAAGAGCTAAATGTTGATGATGGGCATGTTGTGCTCGTCCCTATATTAAAAGAATTGAGGTTCTCTGGTCTACCAAAGTTGAGGCATATATGCAACTGTGGCAGCTCCAGAAATCATTTCCCTTCTTCCATGGCTTCTGCTCCTGTAGGCAATAGCATATTCCCTAAATTAAGCGATATTAAACTGGAATATTTGCCCAACCTCACAAGCTTCGTCTCCCTTGGATATCATTCCCTCCAAAGGCTTCACCATGCAGACCTTGATACCCCCTTCCCGGTGCTCTTTGATGAAAGGGTCAGTTTATCTCTTAGAATCCTTCTCTTTTTAATTCTTATGATTTTAATTTTCCTTTTAACATTGTTATCAATCAAATTATTGGTGGAAAATAAAGAAAATTTAGATTGAGCTGGTTCTTGTTTCTCTTTTTTTATTTTCATTTTTCACCTCAATTTAACTTAACTGTTAGTAATAGAGTGTAATATAATTAAATGTTTGATTTATTTGTTTTTATTCAGGTTTGAATGGTAGACGTTGAATGTAGTTTGTATATATTAAAATATTTATAAAATTAATTATGATATTTCTTGTTACTCTAATTTGAAAAAATAATATTCAAATATCCTAAAATATTTGAATTATTAATATTATAAAAGTTTATAATAATTAATTATATAATTATTATGAACATTTGCATTGGAATAATAAAAATGATTTCTAATTATACTTTATTAGTAAAAAAATGCTAGAAAATTTTCTAAGTTAACACTTCTATACAGTGTACATATCTTTGCATAATGGTTTTATAATTGAAGTATATGTTTGATTATTGAAATTAATTCACTAACTTTTATATTTTTAATTTGGGAAAGAATATCAAATTCTATTTTTTGATTTACAAAATTTATTGAATTATTTACTCTAATGAATATTTAGATGAATGTAAATTATGTTTTGGGTTTTTTTAATTAAGAAATATATATTAGAATTAGTGGTAGTTTATTTTTATTTTATTGTGTGATAAATGTATAGAATTTTATGGATTTATTTTTTATTAATTTATTATCTAGATAAAGGAATTTTTTATAGACAAATAAAAAGTATTTAAGTAGTATTTTTTTTATGATAAGTTTTTGTAATTTATAATGAATTCATGCTCATCCAAATTACACAAGATTGTGGTGGTTTAATTTTTTTAAGACAATTAGATGAGAATCAATCAAAATATTTGAGGCTCAAAGTAATTTGCTTTAACAATTAAATAAAAAATTGGAAAAAAAAACTGAACAAACGACTCTTTTGGAACATTTCAAATGTATGAGAATTGTATTAAAATGAATTCCACGAGATCTCTGCTATTTCTTGACTGATATTTTCCTTACAAATTCTTGTAGTTATAGACAATGAAATTCAACTTGTTTAAGCATGTACGTTTTCCTCCACCTTTCTTTAAGATGTAGTTAGTTCTAGACATGGATAATTTTCTTTTTTTTAGTTAGTCAAAATATATAAATAACAAAATGGTGGGATGAATTCTGCAGGTTGCATTTCCTAGCTTGAAGTTCTTAAACATCAGGGAACTGGATAATGTGAAAAAAATATGCCATAACCAAATTCCTCAAGATTCCTTCTCCAAACTAGAAAAGGTGACCATATCATCATGTGGACAATTGTTGAATATTTTTCCATCTTGTATGCTGAAAAGGTTACAGAGTCTAGGGTTACTGAAAGCAGTGGATTGTAGTTCATTAGAAGCGGTTTTTGATGTGGAAGGGACAGATGTGAATGTGGATCTTGAAGAGCTAAATGTTGATGATGGGCATGTTGAGCTCCTCCCTAAATTAGGAGTACTGAAGTTGATTGGTCTACCCAAGTTGAGGCATATATGCAACTGTGGCAGCTCCAGAAATCATTTCCCTTCTTCCATGGCTTCTGCTTTTGTAGGCAATATCATATTCCCTAAATTAAGCGATATTAAACTGGTATCTTTGCCCAACCTCACAAGCTTCGTCTCCCCTGGATATCATTCCCTGCAAAGGCTTCACCATGCAGACCTTGATACCCCCTTCCTGGTGCTCTTTGATGAAAGGGTCAGTTTATCTCTCAGAATCCTTCTCTTTTTAATTCTTATGATTTTAATTTTCCTTTTAACATTGTTATCAATCAAATTATTGGCGGAAAATAAAGAAAATTTAGATTGAGCTGGTTCTTGTTTCTCTTTTTTTATTTTCATTTTTCACCTCAATTTAACTTAACTGTTAGTAATAGAGTGTAATATAATTAAATGTTTGATTTATTTGTTTTTGTTCAGGTTTGAATGGTGGACGTTGAATGTAGTTTGTATATATTAAAATATTTATAAAATTAATTATGATATTTCTTGTTACTCTAACTTGAAAAAATAATATTCAAGTATCCTAAAATATTTGAATTATTAATATTATAAAAGTTTTATAATAATTAATTATATAATTATTATGAACATTTGCATTGGAATAATAAAAATGATTTCTAATTATACTTTATTAGTAAAAAAATGCTAGAAAATTTTCTAAGTTAACACTTCTATACAGTGTACATATCTTTGCATAATGGTTTTATAATTGAAGTATATGTTTGATTATTGAAATTATTTCACTAACTTTTATATTTTTAATTTGGGAAAGAATATCAAATTCTATTTTTTGATTTACAAAATTTATTGAATTATTTACTCTAATGAATATTTAGATGAATGTAAATTATGTTTTGGGTTTTTTTAATTAAGAAATATATATTAGAATTAGTGGTAGTTTATTTTTATTTTGTTGTGTGATAAATGTATAGAATTTTATGGATTTATTTTTTATTAATTTATTATCTAGATAAAGGAATTTTTTATAGACAAATAAAAAGTATTTAAGTAGTATTTTTTTATGATAAGTTTTTGTAATTTATAATGAATTCATACACGAGATTGTGGTGGTTTAATTTTTTTTAAGACAATTAGATAAGAATCAATCAAAATATATAAGACTCAAAGTAATTTGCTTTAACAATTAAATAAAAAATTGGAAAAAAAAAAAACCAAACAAACGACTCTTTTGGAACATTTCAAATATATGAGAGTTGTATTAAAATGAATTCCATGGGAACTCTGCTATTTCTTGACTGATTTTTTCCTTACAAATTCTTATAGTTTTAGACAATGAAATTCAACTTGTTTAAGCATGTACATTTTCCTCCACCCTTCTTTAAGATGTAGTTTATTGTGTTTTCCTACACATGGATTATTTTCCTTTTTCAATTAGTCAAAATATATAAATAACAAAACGGTGGGATGAACTCTGCAGGTTGCATTTTCTAGCTTGAATTTCTTAAACATCTCGGGACTGGATAATGTTAAAAAAATATGGCCCAACCAAATTCCTCAAGATTCCTTTTCCAAACTACAAGAGGTGACCGTATTCTCATGTGGACAATTGTTGAATATTTTTCCATCTTGTATGCTGAAAAGGTTACAGAGCCTACAGGATCTGATGGTAAACTATTGTAGTTCAGTAGAAGCAGTTTTTGATATGGAAGGGACAAATGTGAATGTGGATCTTGAAGAGCTAAATGTTGATGATGGGCATGTTGAGCTCCTCCCTAAATTAAAAGAACTGAGGTTGTCTGGTCTACCAAAGTTGAGGCATATATGCAACTGTGGCAGCTCCAGAAATCATTTCCCTTCTTCCATGGCTTCTGCTCCTGTAGGCAATAGCATATTCCCTAAATTAAGCGATATTAAACTGGAATATTTGCCCAACCTCACAAGCTTCGTCTCCCTTGGATATCATTCCCTCCAAAGGCTTCACCATGCAGACCTTGATACCCCCTTCCCGGTGCTCTTTGATGAAAGGGTCAGTTTATCTCTTAGAATCCTTCTCTTTTTAATTCTTATGATTTTAATTTTCCTTTTAACATTGTTATCAATCAAATTATTGGAGGAAAATAAAGAAAATTTAGATTGAGTTGGTTCTTGTTTCTCCTTTTTTATTTTCATTTTTCACCTAAATTTAACTTATCGGTTAATAATTTTTATTCAGGTTTGAATGGTGGACGTTGAATGTAGTTTGTATATATTAAAATATTTATAAAATTAATTATGATATTTCTTGTTACTCTAATTTGAAAAAATAATATACAAATATCCTAAAATATTTGAATTATTAATATTATAAAAGTTTTATAATAATTAATTATATAATTATTATGAACATTTGCATTGGAATAATAAAAATGATTTCTAATTATACTTTATTAGTAAAAAAATGCTAGAAAATTTTCTAAGTTAACACTTCCATACAGTGTACATATCTTTGCATAATGGTTTTATAATTGAAGTATATGTTTGATTATTGAAATTAATTCACTAACTTTTATATTTTTAATTTGGGAAAGAATATCAAATTCTATTTTTTGATTTACAAAATTTATTGAATTATTTACTCTAATGAATATTTAGATGAATGTAAATTATGTTTTGGGTTTTTTTAATTAAGAAATATATATTAGAATTAGTGGTAGTTTATTTTTATTTTGTTGTGTGATAAATGTATAGAATTTTATGGATTTATTTTTTATTAATTTATTATCTAGATAAAGGAATTTTTTATAGACAAATAAAAAGTATTTAAGTAGTATTTTTTTATGATAAGTTTTTGTAATTTATAATGAATTCATTCTCATCCAAATTACACGAGATTGTGGTGGTTTAATTTTTTTAAGACAATTAGATGAGAATCAATCAAAATATATAAGGCTCAAAGTAATTTGCTTTAACAATTAAATAAAAAATTGGAAAAAAAAAAAAACCAAACAAATGACTCTTTTGGAACATTTCAAATGTATGAGAGTTGTATTAAAATGAATTCCACGAGATCTCTGCTATTTCTTGACTGATATTTTCCTTACAAATTCTTGTAGTTATAGACAATGAAATTCAACTTGTTTAAGCATGTACATTTTCCTCCACCCTTCTTTAAGATGTAGCTGGTTCTAGACATGGATAATTTTATTTTTTTTAGTTAGTCAAAATATATAAATAACAAAACGGTGGGATGAATTCTGCAGGTTGCATTTCCTAGCTTGAAGTTCTTAAACATCAAGGAACTGGATAATGTGAAAAAAATATGCCATAACCAAATTCCTCTAGATTCCTTCTCTAAACTAGAAGGGGTGACTGTAGCATCATGTGGACAATTGTTGAATATTTTTCCATCTTGTATGCTGAAAAGGTTATAGAGCCTACAGGATCTGATGGTAGACGATTGTAGTTCATTAGAAGTGGTTTTTGATGTGGAAGGGACGAATGTGAATGTGAATGTGGATCGTAGTTCATTAGGGAATATGTTTGTATTCCCTAAAGTAACCTCTCTCATTCTCCGCTATCTACCTCAACTCAGGAGTTTCTACCCGGGGGCACATACTTCACAGTGGCCATTGTTGGAAAAACTGACGGTGTGTGATTGTCATAAACTCAATGTATTTGCATTGGAAACTCCAACATTCCAACAAAGACATCATGAGGGAAATCTTGATATGCCCCCTTTCTTGCTCCCACATGTAAGTTTCCTAATTTTACCTTATCACATTTCCTTAAATTTTACATTAAATAACTTGACCCATGAAAAGGTGGATGCAGAACCCAAAACCAATTATTTCCTCCCTGTATATCTCCATTGAACTTTTTATGTTAAAATTTGAACTAATTCTTACTTTTGACAAGAATTTTTATAACCAACCATCTTATAGTAAACAATTGTGAACCACATTTCCAATCCATTTTTATTCAAGTGACTTACACCTTGCATCATCATACTTTTCAGATGCTAAATGACATTATAAAATTAGAAATCTGGACGTGGATGTCCAGTGCATCTTCTGTAAACAGCGTAAAAAATTATATTAATTTTGCCATGTTCTTTACTTGGAATATAGAAATAAAAGAACACTTCTTTGTAGATGTGTAGTTATAACTGAGATAACAAATTTATTTTATTCCAACCATTTCCCAGGTTGCATTCCCTAATTTGGAGGAATTAACACTGGGTCAGAACAGAGATACAGAAATATGGCTAGAGCAATTTCCAGTGGATTCCTTTCCCAGACTAAGATTTTTGGGTGTATATGACTATAGAGATATTTTGGTTGTGATTCCTTCCTTTATGCTTCAAATATTACATAATTTGGAAGTACTTAACGTGCGAGGATGTAGTTCAGTCAAAGAGGTATTCTAACTTGAAGGACTTGACGAGGAAAATCAAGCTAAGAGGCTTGTACGGTTAAGAAAAATATGGTTGTGTGATCTTCTTGGGCTGACGCATTTGTGGAAGGAAAACTCCCAACCAGGCCCTAATTTGCAAAGTCTAAAGAGTCTTGAAGTGTGGAGTTGTGACAGTTTGATAAATTTGGTACCATCCTCGGTATCTTTCCAAAATCTAGCTACTTTAGAAGTGCTGTCTTGTGGTAGTCTGAGAAGTTTGATATCCCCCTTGGTAGCTAAAAGTCTGGTAAAACTCAAAACACTCAAAATAGGTGGATCATATATGATGGAAGAAGTAGTTGCCAACGAAGGAGGGGAAGCAACAGATGAGATTACTTTCTACAAATTACAACACATGGAGCTTCTGTATTTGCCAAACCTCACAAGCTTCAATTCAGGTGATTATATATTCTCATTCCCATCCTTGGAGCAGATGCTGGTGGAAGAATGCCCCAAGATGAAAATTTTCACTCCAAGTCTCTTAACTATACCGAGGCTAGAAAGAATAAAAGTGGGAGATGATGAAGGGCATTGGCAGGATGATCTGAATACCACCATCCATAATTTGTTTATAAATGCACATGGTATGTACTGATGTGAGACTTTTTTAGATTTCTCAAGTGCAATTTATACTTGACATTTATTATTATACCAATTAGCAACCATTAAAATGAAAAGTTTTGAACTATTTTCTGAAATATCTATCTTATCATCAAAGGAAATGATATTTCAGAATGTTCTGGTTTTGTATTTTGAAAATAAATAAAGTAGATCCAAAACCATTGTTCTGAAACCACAAAACCATAAGCTAGTAATTGAGTTTTGCAAATTGTGTATAGAGTGAAAAACCAGGTGAGGATTGGCCACCTATTGCTAGGATCTTTTGTTATCTTTCTAATGTTATAAGCTTTGTGATCTTTTGATGTTAGGATGAGTGAATTTCCCTTATTCCAGGATGTAGTCTAACCTTCTAAATGCCATGATGTATGATTTTTAGATGTCAAATGTTGTCTTATCTTCTAATCCTAAGATATATTGATTGCTTAATAGTATGATGTTAATTCTCAATGTCATGTAGTAAGGAGGCCAAGGTGACTGAACCTTGTGATGGTCAAACTTTATTGCTAATACCAATTATTTTAAGATAATATTTATTCATTCAAGTTATTATCATGTTGAATTGATTATTTTATTAGTTATAGACTAATAAACTTAAATAGATTTCTAATTCGATCAAATATGATATATATACCATTTGCAATCACTAGTAATTGTAATCTCTTTATTTAACCTTATTAAATGCTCATAATGATTTATTTATGTTTTTCAGGTAATGTTGAGGCTGAGATTGTGGAATTGGGAGTTGGTTCAGCATTATGATTATATCATGTTTTGTTCTTGGGAATGTTACTCTTTGGCTGGATTGATTCCATGTTAATGCAATATGTATCACTCTATTTCAATCTATTTGGTTATATTTTAGGTTTATATAGATTTGTTGGATTGTATGATGTTTTCCACATTGTTCATAATTATTGAAATTTCTTCATAATTATAGATGGTCACTATTTGAGTCGCATAATGAATCTCCACTTGAATCATAGTATAAATCTCTATTTATGGATTTATTATTGCTTATAGTTGGTTGGGCTCGAAGCAATTGGGCTTGAGGCAAAAAAAAAGGGTATAGAAACATTCATCAATGAGAATAGTTGCAATTGATTTGGTAAATCGGTTAGCAGAATAGATATTATTTCAATGTAATTGAAATTCAACAAACATAGAAACCACCAGTATGATTCCAAGTTTGCCAATATTACTAAAATAGTACTCGGCATAAAGTATGATACCATAGTACCTGGAAGTTTATTAACCGAAGAACAACTTTCTTAGCATGACTGGGAGTAAGATGAGTAACGCTTCCACCAATGCATCAATTATCATCTTGAATAGCCATCAAAAAATAAGAAGGGATATAATAAAACAAAGAATCAATACAAATATGAGAAAACACCTAACATTGTTTCTCCAACCAACTCTCTTTTGCTCGAGTACCAAAACATTCCGTTCACCAAAAAGGTTAACCAATTCACAGGAATTTTCCAAATTTTGCTTGAAGTGACTCATCTATAGATGGATGGGTTGTAATGGCCAAGGATAAAGCCAATATATAATACAACAAGGTCCAATATGAATCCAGTCCCCTCCACTCATGTATCTCACCTTTATCCTTATAAGCTTCATAACTTGAGCAAGGAAGCGGGGCTAATAAAAAATAAATTAAAAGATAAGATGAAATAAAATGATGAAAAAAATAAAATGATGAAATGCCATTAGGCTTTTGCTTGATCTATTAATGGGAATGGAATACATAGAACCCTGCATATTTAGAAGAGTTTTGTAAGGTTCCCTTTATTTTGCTTTATTTCTTCTTTTTTTGTTGACAGCCCTCCATTTTTTCTAACCAAATGTGAGATTGATCTTAGTTATTATGTTTTATATATGTAGAGTTCCATTTCTCTACAATTAACAGTGCGATTGGGTCTTTTCAATTACATTAGATGCCTCTTTAGCTGTAAGTCTAATTGCCATATCACCATGTTCTTGTTCCATTCTCAAATCTGAAAATCTGATGCAAGTTTTTTCTATATTAATAAAATAATATTACATCCTATATTGACCATTAAAGGAGAGAAAAACTTCTAACCATATTTGGATTTTAAAGTAATTTTTCGAAAGGAAAACTGAAAAATAATGGGATTAACTTCTCAAGACAAACTTAATAAATCACACTGCTTATATGTTTCAGCTTGTGTTTCGAGTTTGCTTTCACTCATAACTCATATCACACACCAAAAAACCCTCCCAAATTCTCTTTGATACTGCTAATAGCCTACACAAAACACATGTTGAACATGAGGAAGTGAGACTCTACCATCTTCTAATCTTTTTCAGGATCACTACCAAACAACCTCAGGGAGCAACAACCACATGTACATAGCCACATACATACTAAGAAACCAAAACCTTAACCCAGACTATCATATCGGATCCAAGTTTTGTATGGCCTATCTCAAAAATCAAAACTCTAAACCTACCCATTTCCAAAAGAGAATAGAAAACACTAGCCCAAACTCCATATCTCTCGGT
Source organism: Vitis riparia (assembly GCF_004353265.1). Taxonomy (NCBI): domain Eukaryota; kingdom Viridiplantae; phylum Streptophyta; class Magnoliopsida; order Vitales; family Vitaceae; genus Vitis; species Vitis riparia. Next base: position 18,423,997 of record NC_048444.1, read on the forward strand.
TTAGAAGGAAGAGGGCTGTTGTAGGGAAGGAGCAATCAGAATTATTGAAAACAGAAATCTCCACAGAAGATGGCCTTGAAAGGAGGAGTTGGTTTATGATTTGATGAAACCAGGCATGGTCATAGAACTGAAGTCTGAATTGGTTAACATCTGTGGACCAAAAGAAATGGGATTTAGTGGTGAAGGATGTAGCTGTAGCAGTTGAGGATGATGGCAAGAGAGACGTTGAGAGGGTTTAAAAAGAAGGGGCCATGAAAATAAAAAGTATCAAGTTGTGGTGTTTGAGAGCAGATATGGGCCTTTTATACTTAAGCACTTATTAAGAGCATCCATATTAGACCAAACCAAAGGTTATGCTTATTAAAGAGGGCCAAGATTAGGTCCTCTGTACAATTCATCCCCTTTTCTAAAGATCAAGATTGGAGCCTTAGTCATCAAGGATATAATTTCTGTAGTAGTGCATTCATTCATATTACAATGACAATCATTTTAAGCTACTAAAATATTTCTGCTATGAATAGCATAACAATGGATAGAGTGCCCTGGTGCCTAACTAGCAAACACATGAGGGAAAGGATCATTATAAACGTTCATAGAAAGCAAATTTGGTGAATTGGTACATACCATGCAGCTGTATAAACAACTTTTGAATGGTGGTATTGAGGTCACCTTTCCAATGCCGTTCATTATTTGCCACATCTACTCTCTCTAGCCTTGGTGTGGTTGAGAAGCCTTGAGAGAAAACTTTCATCTTCGGGCATTCTTTCACTACTAGATGGTCCAAGGATGGGAATGTGAAAGTATAGCCTCCTGAACAGAAGCTTGTGAGGTTTGCTAAACAAACAAGTGCAATGTGTTCTAATTTGCAAAAAGCAATTTCATTTGTTGCTTCGCCTCCTCTGGAAACTACTTCTTTCATCATATCCGATCCACCTACTTTGAGGTTTTTGAGTTGCACCAGACTTTTAGCTGTTGATGGTGGTAGCAAATTAACCAGACTGCCACAAGGCCATACATCTAAAGTTGCACTAGGACTATTGGAGATGAAATGTTAAATCACTTTGCATAAAGTCACATTTTATAGGTCCATGAAAGTTGGAATCATATTGGCAAAATAAGTTCAATTATGATTGCTTAATTGACTGCATAATCCACTGAGAAAATCCTTATGCTTACCACAGTAATAAAGTATCATGAAGCTTGATTATACCTTATATTTTAGGTTCAATTGTCCTTGTTAATTTGGTAACAAGGAAAACAAAGAATGGGATTTCGAGAAAATGGGAGTTGAAGGATGAGAACAAAAAAAGGATTAGGAAAGGAGAGTTCAGGTTTGGAGGTAAAGAGATTCAAATTCAATCTTTTTTGGAGTGAAAGTGCTTTGAAAAAACAGAGAGAACACAAAAAAAAAGAAGTTTCAAAAGTAAAAATATATATTTTTTCTGGCATTTTCTAGGAAACCAAATAGATTTGATGATGTATTTTGATGGAGACCCACCTCTTGATGCTCAACTCAGAAACCATTTCCCGGGTGGGATTAGAAGAGAAAAGAAGAAAAGCAAAAACCAAGACCCAAATCGCTAAATTTTAGAACTTTCCCACATTTTATTGTCAACAAAACAAATTTGATCATGCATTTTTTTTTCTGTAATTGAGATCTGTGAAGACCTTCACAAGAAGTAGGCTGAAAAACTAGAGGTTTTAGTGTGTTTTTTTTCTCCATGTTTTTTCATTCATAGAACAGTATCAAAAACAAGGAAAAAAAACAACCTATAGGTGTTCTCTGAAAACACCATGTTTTGGGAGGAGATTCCAAAAAATAGTTTTCCAATCTTCTTCCTGCCAAACTTGTTTTCCATCTAAAAATGATGTTTCTATTTTTTAGAACTGTTAAACAAACAAGGCCTCATGTGTCAAAATCTGTAAAAAAAAAAAGAACTAGAACTTGCAGAGAAAAATAAATAATTTGAGAGTTAAGAATTGAAGGAAGGCACACATCTATTTCACTGAGAATGCCTATTTATAGGCTTACAACCAAATGAAAATTGTAAAAAAATCTCAGCTACTATCAGATTTTATTTGGCACTACTTCTACTAACTGAAAACAGAAAATTATGGAGCAAGAATCTGATATGAAACAATAACAAAGACTAAGTCTAACTAAGACTTTTTCAAACTTCATAGGTAAACTCTCATGAGTTCTAACACTCCTCCTTGAGATTTGCCTTGGATATGCCAAGCTTCAACCTTAGGAACTCCAGCCTTGATTTAGGAAGTGCCTTAGTCATTATGTCGGCAAGTTGCACATCAATTGAGTAATAATGCAACTTGACAAGTAAATTCTTTTCAGCTTCCCTTATAGAGTGGAATTTTACATTTATGTGCTAGGTCCTGCCATGTTGGATAGGATTTTGAGTAATGGCAATGCCTGACTTGTTGTCACAGTAAAGCTCTGTTGGTGAGCTTTGTTCTTGGCCTAGATCAACAAGCAATTTCCTTAACCATTGATTACTACTCAAAAAGTGCTATTTGATAGCTTCTAATTAACTCTTTTAAACACTTTTGAGTAGTAGTTATTACCTTTTAACTCAATTAACATATTAAGGACCTTTGCAATCATTTCTAATCAAATTGTGTAAGTTTTGGTGTTTTTGTTAGTAATTTGATCACCAAAGCAATCCAAGATTGAGGAGAGTTCTTTGGAATCCATGGCAAAGCAATGGAAAGCTCAGTAACATGAAAAACCAAAGCTTTGAAGCTTTATAGTCCTTTTCCATAAGCAAATCATGATTGCAAGGAGGGAAAGTAAAGAGAGAAATCTAACATGAAGCATTCAAGAGGACAGCAACTATCAGCCACTTTTGGAGCACTTTCTGGAGCTCAATTTATGCATACTATATGTCGTTTTGAAGCTCGGGAAGTCAACAATCCAACACTTTAAACGGTATGCAATTCGGAGTTGAAATGAAGGAGTTAGAGCCATTGGAAGCCGATCACACCAAGTTAAAGGCCAATTTTACGGACTGTGAAATCAGCCTTTGGCTGCTAAATGGTGTCCTTCATGCTGCGAAATTTCGCAACCATCTTGCATGCCTGCGAAATTCTCCTGAGTGCTTCCCGATATTTGCAACCGACATTTTTAGATTTTTTGCTTCAGATATTTGATGTCTAAATCCCCATTCTCTCCTTGTAATCCACCTATCATAGGATTCCTTAGTCTTTAAGTAAGAACAAAGGGTAAATAGCCTCATATATAATGTTTGTAATTTCCATTACAGTGAGAGGTCGGGGAGCTTGTTTTCAGAGACATCCTTTGTATAGTTTTTGAAGGAAGTAAAATACAGAGCTTTTGCTCTACCTTACCTTCTCGTTTTGATTGTATTGCATTTATTTATTTTTCTTACTAGCCAAACAAGCTCTGAGGATGTTTCCTCAAAGAATGAGTGGCTAGGCTTTTAATTCCTTGGAGCTAAGGTAGCCGGGTAAGGCCCTAAATGCAAGAATTGGTAGTTTTGTTGTTTTAGCTGTTAATGAAGAGAAAGTGTGACCCATTAATGATTTCTATATTTTTAGTTAACTTAAAACGCCTTCAATTCACCTGAGCCAACACTTGGTAAGGCAAGTGAACTCCGTCCATGGAGATGCACTAGTTTATCTCTTGCGAGCTTTTGGGAGGTGACTTGAAGGTAGGGTTTTCTAGAATTGCCAACACTTGGTAAGCTTTTGGACTCTAAGGAGACATCCATTAGTTATCTCTTGCGAGCTTGAGAAGGGAAGTCCAAGGTTAATGATCACCTTGAATGGCGAATGCTAGGTGAGAGGCACGAGCCATTGCAAGTTGCATCAGTGAGAGGGAATTAGTGCTGAAATCCATTAAAGGGAAACATCTGTACAACACCGGTTAAAGAATTAACTATATGTTAATTCTCTAATGCAAGGAAAAGATGCAAGTGACCGAAGCTCTGGTTTTGCATGAGGAGCCTCCTCTGTGAACCTAAAACTCCAAGGAACGCTTTTCTTCATAAGTAATTCCCATTACTTTCTTTTTAGTTAGCTTAAAACAAATCCTTTTTCAACTAAAGTTTATGTTTTCTTCTTAAGCTAACCTTGAAATGAAAAAATGCCAATTTAACTTTGAATTGGTATCAGTTGTAAGTTGAAAACCCTTCCCAGTGAACGATCCTAGAGCCACTATGCTATATTAGCTAAGGCTATCCTAGTGCATGGTGACATAGGTTATAAATTTTGTTGATTACTCCTGTCTGAGGACCAAACTCAGCGACACCATTGGGACACGAATCAAATGGCGCCGTTTCCGGGGAAGGTGCCAACTTCACAGTGATATTATTTCATATTACTTGTGATTTTCATCACAAGTTTGGTGATTTTTCTTTCATTTTACTAACTCTTTTAATTATTTCTTCTACTTGTTCATATTCTAACATATCTTTTAATTTAGTTTTAGTTGATCTAAGCCTTTTTGTAGTCTTGTTTTCTGTTGTTTTCTTTTGTTTTTGTTTTTGTTACAGTTGATACTAGTTGTGTATGCCAAATTGGATACGAGACAGTGGAGGAAGGCTTGTTAAACGTGAAACACCTCATAACAGGGAATTGGAATTGAGCTTGAACATCATGGAAGCTACACCTGAAGATCAACATAGTCACCATGGTCATCAGGACAATCCCAATGAATTCAGATCAATGAGGGACCGCATGCATCCACCTCATATGAGTGCACCATCCTGTATATAACCCTATAGAGCAGCTAGTGATTAGACCACATATTGTTCCACTTCTACGAACTTTCCATGGGATGGAAAGTGAGAATCCCTATGCACATATCAAGGAATTTGAAGATGTTTGTAATACATTCCAAGAAGGAGGAGCTTCAATCGACTTGATGAGGCTTAAGCTATTTCCTTTTACTTTAAAGGATAAGGCCAAGATTTGGCTTAATTCTTTAAGGCCAAGGAGTATCCATGCTTGGACTGATTTACAAGCTGAATTCCTCAAGAAGTTTTTTCCTACTCACAGAACAAATGGCTTGAAAGGCAAATTTCAAACTTCTCAGCTAAAGAGAATGAGAAATTCTATGAGTGTTGGGAAAGATACATGGAAGCCATCAATGCTTGTCCTCACCATGGTTTTGATACATGGCTATGGTGAGTTATTTCTATGATGGGATGTCTTCTCAATGAAGCAACTCCTTGAGACTATGTGTGGAGGAGATTTCATGAGTAAGAATCCGGAGGAAGCTATGGATTTCTTGAGTTATGTAGCTGAAGTCTCAAGGGGATGGGATGAACCGAACAAAGGAGAAGTGGGAAGATGAAGTCTCAATCGAATGCTTTCAATGCTAAGGCTGGGATGTACACCTTGAATGAAGATGTTGATATGAAAGCAAAATTTGCAACTATGACAAGAAGATTGGAAGAGCTAGAACTGAAAAGATGCATGAAGTGCAAGCTGTTGCTGAACACCAGTGCAAGTAAAGCCACGTTCTATTTGTCAATCTTATGAACACTTGGTGGAGGAGTGCCCTACAATTCCAGTTGCTAGAGAAATGTTGGAGATCAAGCAAATGTCATTGGACAATTCAAGCCCAATAGCCAATGCTTCGTATGGAAATACTTACAACTCAAGTTGGAGGAATCATCCAAATTTTCATGGAAGCCAGAGCACCTCAATACAACAGCCGCTCAACCATCTCAACAAGCTTCAAGTCTTGAACAAGCAATAGTGAATCTCAGCAAGGTTGTGAGAGATTTTTTGGAGACCAAAAATCCATCAATGCGCAAGTCAGTCAAAGAATTGACAGTGTAGAGAATACATTGAATAAAAGGATGAATGAGATGCAAAATGACTTATCTCAAAAGATAGATAATTTCCAATACTCAATCTCAAGGCTCACTAATTTGAACACAGTGCAAGAGAAGGGAAGATTTCCTTCTCAACCTCACCAAAATCCCAAGGGTATCCATGAAGTGGAAACTCATGAGAGAGAATCTTCACAGGTGAGAGATGTCAAAGCCTTGATCACTCTAAGGAGTGGTAAAAAGGTTGAGTTGCCAACACCCAAGCCACATGTTGAAGAGGAAGAAGAAGAAGAGACAAAGAAGAGGGAGGAAATCAATGGAAAGAAGAAAGATATCAGTGAAGGGAAAGGGGACCATGATTCAACAGTGAATGCAAATCCGGAGAAAGAGCTTATTAAGGAAGAAATGATGAAGAAACACACATCTCCACATTTTTCTCAAGCTTTGCATGGGAAAAAGGGGATAAAAAATGCATCAGAAATCCTTGAAGTATTGAGACAAGTGAAAGTCAATATTCCATTGTTGGATATGATTAAACAAGTTCCAACATATGCAAAATTCCTAAAGGACTTGTGTACTATCAAAAGAGGGTTGAATGTGAACAAGAAAGCCTTCTTGACTGAGCAAGTAAGTGCCATCATACAATGCAAGTCTCCTTTGAAGTACAAAGATCCGGGATGTCCTACCATTTCAGTCATGATTGGGGGAAAGGTAGTGGAAAAAGCTTTGTTAGACTTGGGAGCAAATGTGAATTTGCTACCATACTCTGTCTACACGCAATTGGGACTTGGTGAATTGAAGCCAACATCAATCACTCTATCTTTAGCTGACAGATCAGTGAAAATTCCAAGGAAGATAATCGAAGATGTCTTAGTTCAAGTTGATAATTTCTACTATCCAGTAGATTTTGTTGTTCTTGATATGGACCCCTTTGTTAAGGAAGCTAATTATGTTCCTATCATCCTTGGAAGACCATTCCTTGCTACCTCAAATGCAATCATCAATTGTAGGAATGGACTCATGCAACTCACTTTTGGTAACATGACACTTGAGCTCAATATCTTTTATATGTCCAAAAAGCTAATCACTCTGAAAGAAGAAGAAGGTCCAGAAGAGGTATGCATTATTGACACTTTAGTGGAGAAGCACTATAATCAGAATATGCAAGACAAGTTGAATAAAAGTCTTGGGGATCTTGAAGAAGGGTTGTCTGAACCTGCTGATGTGCTTGCTACTCTACAAAGTTGGAGGAGGAAAGAAGTGATTCTACCTTTGTTCAATAAAGAGGAGGCACAAGAAGCTGCTAAGGAAGAGATCCCAAAGCTCAATTTGAAGCCTCTGCCCATGGAGTTGAAATACACGTACCTGGAAGGAAATAAACAATGCCCTGTTGTTATATCTTCATCTCTTACTACTCATCAGGAGATTTCTCTACTTGAAGTTCTCAAGAGGTGTAAGAAAGCAATAGGATGGCAAGTATTTGACTTGAAAGGCATCAGTCCTTTGGTTTGTACACATCAAATATATATGGAGGAAGAAGCTAAACCAATTTGTCAACCTCAAAGAAGATTGAATCCTCATTTACAAGAGGTGGTGCGAGTTGAGGTGCTGAAGCTACTTCAAGCGGGTATTATTTATCCCATATCAGACAACCCTTGGGTGAGTCCTACTCAAGTGGTACCAAAGAAGTCAGGGATTACTGTGGTTCAAAATGAAAAGAGAGAAGAAATTGCTACACGCCTTACTTTAGGTTGGAGGGTGTGTATTGATTATAGGAAATTGAATGCCATGACAAGGAAAGATCATTTTCCACTGCCGTTTATTGATCAAGTGTTGGAGAGAGTCTATGGCCATCATTTCTATTGTTTCTTGGACGGGTACTCAGGTATTTTCAAATTGAAATTGATGTTGAAGATCAGGAGAAGACCACTTTCACATGTCCATTTGGAACATACGCCTACAGAAGAATGCCTTTTGGTTTATGTAATGCACCTGCAACATTCCAAAAATGTATGCTTAGTATCTTCAGTGATATGGTGGAGCAAATTATGGAGGTTTTCATGGATGATATCACCATATATGGAGGTACGTTTGAAGAATGCTTAGTCAATTTGGAAGTGGTTCTTAACAGATGCATTGAAAAGGACTTGGTGCTCAACTGGGAGAAATTCCATTTTATGGTAATCAAGGAATTGTCCTTGGCCATATCATATCCGAGAAAGACATTGAAGTTGATAAAGCGAAGGTGGAACTTATTGTCAAATTGCTATCCCCAACAACTGTAAAAGGAGTAAGGCAATTCCTTGGCCATGCAGGGTTCTACAGGAGATTCATAAAAGACTTCTCTAAGCTTTCAAAGCCTCTTTGTGAACTTTTAGCTAAGGATGCTAAGTTTATATGGGATGAAAGATGTCAAAAGAGTTTTGATCAATTGAAGCAATTTTTGACAACCGCTCCAATAGTGAGGACTCCCAACTGGCAACTACCTTTTGAAGTAATGTGTGATGCCAGTGACTTTGCTATAGGAACTGTACTTGGCCAAAGAGAAGATGGGAAGCCTTATGTGATCTACTATGCAAGCAAGACATTGAACGAAGCTCAAAGGAACTACACAACTACAGAGAAAGAATTGTTAGCTATGGTGTTTGCCTTAGACAAGTTTCGTGCTTATTTGGTAGGGTCTTTCATCATTGTTTTCACTAACCATTCAGCCTTGAAGTATTTATTGACAAAGCAAGATGCAAAAGCAAGGTTGATTAGATGGATTCTTTTATTACAAGAGTTATATCTCTAAATCAGAGACAAGAAAGGAGTGGAGAATCTGGTAGCTGACCACCTTTCAAGGTTGGCTATAGCACACAATTCCCATGTCTTACCTATTAATGATGAATTTCCTAAGGAATCACTCATGTTGCTAGAGAAAACTCCTTGGTATGCTCATATTGCTAACTATTTGGTTACTGGTGAAGTTCCAAGTGAGTGGAAAGCACAAGACAAGAAGCACTTCTTTGCAAAGATTTATGCTTATTATTGGGAAGAGCCTTTTCTTTTCAAGTATTGTGCAGATCAGATAATAAGGAAGTGTGTCCCTGGAGAAGAGCAACAAGGAATCCTCAGCCATTGCCATGAGAATGCATGTGGAGGCCACTTTGCCTCTCAAAAAACAACCATGAAGGTGTTGCAATCAGAGTTTACTTGGCCATCACTTTTCAAAGATGTCCACATCATGTGTAGGAGTTGTGATAGATGCCAAAGGCTCGAGAAGCTAACAAAAAGAATCAAATGCCCATGAACCCCATCATAATAGTTGATCTCTTTGATGTTTGGGGCATTGACTTAATGAGACCTTTCCCAATGTCTTTTGGTAATTCTTATATCTTGGTGGGGGGTGGACTATGTTTCTAAATGGGTTGAGGCAATCCCCTGTAAACACAATGATCACAGGGTGGTTCTCAAATTTCTTAAGGAGAACATCTTCTTAAGATTTGGGGTACCCAAGGCCATAATCAGTGATGAAGGTACTCATTTTTGCAACAGACCTTTTGAAACCCTATTAGCCAAGTATGGAGTGAAGCATAAGGTAGCTACACCTTATCACCTTCAGACTTCCGGGCAAGTGGAGCTAGCAAACAGGAAAATCAAGAACATATTGATGAAGGTGGTGATCACGAGTAGAAAAGATTGGTCTATTAAGCTTCATGATTCATTATGGGCATATAGAATAGCTTACAAGACTATTCTTGGAATGTCTCCCTATCGCCTAGTCTATGGCAAAGCATGCCATCTCCCTATGGAAGTTGAATATAAGGCTTAGTGGACAATCAAGAGGTTAAACATGGACTTGATCAGAGTCGGGGCAAAGAGGTGCTTAGACCTTAATGAGATGGAGGAATTAAGAAATGATGTTTACATCAATTCCAAAGTTGCAAAACAGAGGATGAAGAGGTGACATGATCAATTAATCTCCAACAAAGAATTCCGAAAAGGACAAAGAGTCTTACTTTATGATTTAAGGCTCCATATCTTTCCTGGGAAGCTCAAGTCAAGGTGGATAGGTCCTTTCATTATTTACCAAGTGCATCTCAATAGAGTGGTGGAATTACTGAATTCCAAAAGCACAGACACTTTTAAAGTCAATGGTCATCGTTTCAAGCCATTCATTGAGCCATTCAAACAAGAAAATGAGGAAATCAACCTCCTTGAGCCATAGAAAGCCTAATAAGAGAAGGGTTAGATGGACTTGGTTTCACCAAAGTCCATATTTTTGTTTAATTGTGTTAATTTATAAGCTTTATAAATTGTTTTGATTTTAAGTTTGATCTTAAATTGTATTATTTATATGTAACTTAATCTTTTTGAATGATCAAAATTAGGAGGAATTGCAAAGAAATTGAAGGAAGGTCTCTAGGAACCAAGAGGAGCTCAAAAGCAAGGAGAAAGCATGGTATGCGAAATTTTGTAGCCTAAAAAGGGCCCCTGCGAAAATGGCTATTGGCTGCGAAATAATTTCGCAACCCCCAAGAAGCCGCTGCGAAAACGCCCATCAGTTGCGAAATGATTTTGCAGCCCCATACCCCCCTTTGCGAAAAGTTTCGCAGCTGTGAAACACCCCTTTGGCACATGAGTGCCATTTCGCAGACCTCTCCCCTCATTTCGCAGCTGCGAAACGGTTACGAAATCCTCCATGCCTAAAAATCCTCATTTTCGCAGCCGAGCCCCCATTTTGCAGGTGGTTTCGTAGCTGTGAAACCACCCCTTAGCACACGAGTGCCATTTCGCAGCCCTCCATCCTCATTTCGCAGCTGCGAAAATGGTTGCGAAAATGACCCTCTCTGCGAAATCCGCCTATCGCTGCGAAATTGCCCATCTGCTGCAAAAATGAGAAGCGTCCCTTGGCATCCTTTTAAACGGTATAAATTCCATATTTCCTATTCTAATCAGTCATTTGAACTTCAAAAAGGTACCAAAGAGGAGCCAAGCCAGAGCAACTCTCCGTCTGACCCCTCTGCCTGAACCGAGCCGCGCACACCTCCGGCCACTTCTCTGACCAACCATGGCTAGAACCTGAGGAACTAAGTCCTCGTCCCCATCATCTCGCCTGAGAATCCCAAGAGAGAGACGTGTCCAAGCTGCCACATCCGAGCTTCCGCGGCCACTAGTCGTCCCATATCCGGTTGAGGACGTACCCATCAGTCCTCCTGTGAGGCGCTACCAGACACGGAGGTCACTTACCATGGCCGGGGTGAGCTCTTCTGGAGCCAAAAAAGTCAGGTAGCGGTCCTCCAAAGAAGAAAGCCAAGGTCTTAGAGCCAATTGATTTAATAGACCAGTTTTTAGAGCCTGAATCAGAGCCTCGGCCATCTCCACCACATGTCAAAAAGTCTCAGCCGCCAGCTAAAGAGTCCCAGATTCCCTCAGGCATGACTCCAGAGGTGGTTATCAGACGCCCCATGGTTACTCAGCCACCCATTGAGGGTAATTTGGATTGCAGGGCAAGACCATTCCACTTCGAGCTCTGTTTTGACACAACCACTTTCAGACTTCAGCCCGAACTCAGGGATTCCTTCCATCTGCTACAAAGGTACCATATGGAGCACTTGCTGACTCCCAAGGATTTTTTCTATCCCCGAGTGGCATTGGACTTCTATCAGTCCATGACCACAAACCAGATCCGGGATCCTACAGTCATCCATTTTACCATAAATGGATGCCATGGTATTCTGGGAGCCCGACATATAGTAGAGGCACTCCATATTCCTTATGAGCCAGCATGTTCAGAGGATTTTTGAGTCTGGACTCATCCTGCATAGAGCAACATAGTTCATATCCTGTCCAGAGGGACATCATCGCGCCATTATCTGTTGAGGAAGGAGTTTCCTCCCAGCATGTTCTTCATTGATGCACTCCTACGCCATAACATCTTTCCACTTCAGCATTGGGTGCAGAGGAGAGGAGTTTTGCTGGAGACATTATTCAAGATATCTGAGGGATACTTCTTTGGCCCTCATCATTTCATCATGACCGCTCTTCTGTACTTTGAAGAGAAGGTCCATAGGAAGAAGCTACTCCGAGCGGATGCTATTCCACTTCTCTTCCCCAGATTGTTATGCCAGATATTGGAGCACCTGGGATACCCAGCAGAGCCTCAACTTGAGCGTAGACGTATTTGTCGAGAGATATTCACTCTTGACAGATGGACGAGTATGACAGCCTATGGTGCAGACCAGGGAGCCCCAGCTGGACCAGAGCATCCAGAGCATCCAGACCAGCCAGAAGAGCCAGTTGAGATACCAGCTGACACTCTGCCACCTACCCCTACAATGGCCTCTACAGAGCCTATACCTGAGGTTGCACCTTCTGCTCCTCAGGCCACACCACAGACTCCCCCTATTATTCTACCCATATCAGAGCCATCTCCTTCAGCTAAGCCAAGGATTGCTATATCCATTATCGAGTATAGAGGCCTATGCCACACTTTCCAGGCATTAGCCACCTCTCAAAGCATTCTTACTCAGCAGATCACAGCTCTCAGTGCTCATCAGGAGCAGATTATCGCCACTCAGACCTAGCACACTGCCATCCTGAGGCAGATTCAGCATCATCTGGGTATTATATCAGCTCCTGAGCACCCCATTCCTAGCCCACCAGAGCCATCATAGGCCCCTCCTTTCGTAGATCAGACTATGCCTCCTGAGGAGCCGACTACAGGAGAGGCAGAGCCAGCTGAGCCATCATCTCCACATTAGCCTCCAGCCACCATCTGATCATTTTCATAGTTTCTTTTATATATATTTCGTTTATGTATTTCCCTTATATTTTCCTTACTACAGTAACTTTTGAAATCCCATGCTTTTGATATTATATACCGGGATTAGTTGTATTACTTGTTCTCTTTTTGTACTTACATGAAATGAAGTAATACAAATCTATCATTTTTTGAGCACTCTTAGCATTATTTTATTTTATTTCCTCTACTCATATCTTTTATTGTTTTTAAAACATGTGGTTTCTCCAATCAGTACTCGAAATTGATATCATTCAGGAGGTACCACTATCTCCCTATAATTTCAATCGCTTATGCCACATTGAGGACAATGTTCAGCTTGTTTGGGGAGAGAGTTGAGGAAGGAAGTTTTTGTTATTAATGCTAAGTTATTTTGGTAATTTAGTTGATTTTTGTTTAATTTTAATCATTTTAAAGTTTTTATTCTACTCTCCATGGTTTTTAAGGAAAAATTTTCAAATTGAAATGAGAAAAATTGAATTTTTGTCTTTTCACTTGACTTAGAGTTTGTATTATGCTTACTAAAGTTGATGAATTGTTGAAACTTCTATTGAATTCAAGCTTAGTTTTTCCCCTTTAAGCTATTCACACACTGTGCACAATAGGTTCCGATAATAAGATGAGAAACTATTTCCCTCTTGACTTAGGAAAATTTAGACTTGGTACCTTTGACCTTATTTTAATAGTGTTGGGACACCTTATAAAAGGTTAATGAGCCTTTGAAAAAAGAAAAGAAAAGAAAGAGAAAAATGTTTGCTTGCCTTGAAACCCGAGCAAGGTCTGAGGGTATATGGTGAAAATCTTTAAAGCCTGGTGCCCTAAGCCTTCATTGGTTGGGAGTCACTGATCTCAATGCTCGTTACAAGGGTGAATAGGTGGAGTTTAACATATTGTAGGTGCTTGGGTATTAAAATTCATTCTCAAAAGTCCGGGGTAAAATCCGAGGAGTTAGTGGTTGAAAGATCCTTAAAGCTTGATGCCCTAAACCTTAATTGGTTAGGAGTCATCGATGGACCCCCATTACATGGACAATTTAGAAAAGAATACCCTTAAGCCTTGTACTCCTACAATGAAAAAAATTGTGAAACAAAAGGGTGCGTTCTTAGTCTATTAAATTTGGTCAGTTTGCTAAGTGTTGAAAAAGAGCTAGGTTGGGGGGAGAGATTAGTTTAGCATACTATATTCGGAAACTATCAACTAACACTTAGATTTTTGTGGAAGAGTAAGGTTTGGTCCTTTGGAAGTAGAAATGATTTTAAAGCTTCAATTTGCATAATGCCTTCTCTTTATGAATTGTGATTAGCAAATTATTTGATAACTCTTGTTGAAATTTGAGTTTATATTTCTTTAATGTTCCATGTGAGAGTTTGATCATCATGCCACTTAAAATTTTTTGAAGTGATAAGCATGATCTTGTAAAGTATATTACTTTTTAGTTTACTTTTTCTCTTCTTTATTGCTAAGGGACTAGCAATATGTCGGTTGGGGGGAGTGATTACTACTCAAAAAGTGCTATTTGATAGCTTGTAATTAACTCTTTTAAACACTTTTGAGTAGTAGTTATTAACTTTTAACTCAATTAACATAATAAAGACCTTTGCAATCATTTCTAATCAAATTGTGTAAGTTTTGGTGTTTTTGTTAGTAATTTGATCACCAAAGCAATCCAAGATTGAGGAGAGTTCTTTGGAATCCATGGCAAAACAATGGGAAGCTTAATAACATAAAGAACCAAAGTTTGAAGCTTTATAGTCCTTTGCCATAAGCAAATCATGAATGCAAGGAGGGAAAGCAAAGAGAGAAATCTAACATGAAGCATTCAAGAGGACAGCAACTGTCAGCCACTTTTGGAGCACTTCCTGGAGCTCAATTTATGCATACTATATTTCGTTTCGAAGCTCGGGAAGTCAGCAATCCAACGCTTTAAATGGTACATGATTCAGAGTTGAAATGAAGGAGTTAGAGCCATTGGAAGCCGATCACACTAAGCTAAAGGCCAATTTCGCGGGCTGCGAAATCACAAGAGGATGGCTACGAAATGGTGTCCTTCATGCTACGAAATTTCGCAGCCATCTTGCACGCCTGCGAAATTCTCCTAAGTGCTTCCCAATATTTGCGACCAACATTTTTAGATTTTTTGCTTCAGATATTTGATGTCTAAATCCCCATTCTCTCCTTGTAATCCACCTATCATAGGATTCCTTAGTCTTTAAGCAAGAACAAAGGGTAAATAGCCTCATATATAATGTTCTTAATTTTCATTACAGTGAGAGGTCGGGGAGCTTGTTCTCAGAGACATCCTTTGTATAGTTTTTGAAGGAAGTAAAATACAGAGCTTTTGCTCTGCCTTACCTTCTCGTTTTGATTGTATTGTATTTATTTATTTTTCTTACAAGCCAAACAAGCTATGAGGATGTTTCCTCAGAGAATGAGTGGCTAGGCTTTTAGTTCCTTGGAGCTAAGGTAGCCGTGTAAGGCCCCGAATGCAAGAATTGGTAGTTTTATTGTTTCAGCTGTTAATGAAGAGAAAGTGTGACCCATTAATGATTTCTATGTTTTTAGTTAACTTAAAACGCCTTCAATTCACCTAAGCCAACACTTGGTAAGGCAAGTGATCTCCGTCCATGGAGATGCACTAGTTTATCTCTTGCGAGCTTTTGGGAGGTGACTTGAAGGTAGGATTTTCTAGAATTGCCAACACTTGGTAAGCTTTTGGACTCTAAGGAGACATTTATTAGTTATCTCTTGTGAGCTTGAGAAGGGAAGTCCAAGGTTAATGATCACCTTGAATGGCGAATGCTAGGTGAGAGGCATGAGCCATTGCAAGTTGCAACAGTGAGAGAGAATTAGTGCTGAAATCCATTAAAAGGAAACATCTGTACAACACCGGTTAGAGAATTTACTATATGTTAATTCTCTAATGCGAGGAAAAGATGCAAGTGACCGAAGCTCTGGTTTTGCATGAGGAGCCTCCCCTGTGAACCTAAAACTCCAAGGATTGCTTTTCTTCATAAGTAATTCCCATTACTTTCTTTTTAGTTAGCTTAAAACAAATCCTTTTTCAACCAAAGTTTATGTTTTCTTCTTAAGCTAACCTTGAAATGAAAAAGCACCAATTTAACTTTGAATTGGTATCAGTTGTAAGTTGAAAACCCTTCCCAGTGAACGATCCTAGAGCCACTATGCTATATTAGCTAAGGCTATCCTAGTGCATGGTGATATAGGTTATAAATTTTGTTGATTACTCCTGTCCAAGGACCAAACTCATGATACACCATTGGGACACGAATCAACCATATTCCTTGATTTGAAGCAGCTACTAAGGAGATATACTCAGCTTCTGCAATTGATTGTGCCACTACTTCTTGCTTTCTTGAATTCCAGCAAATGACACCTGAACCGATTGTAAATACATAACCTAAAGTGCTCTTCATGTCATCAACACTTCCTGCCCAATCACTATCAGCATAGCCATCTAGCTTAACTCTTCCTGTCTTTAAATACCAGATGCCAAGATTTGTTGTACCTCTAACATAATTTAACACCCTTTTTGCAATTCCCATGTGAACATTGCTAGGTGAACTCATGAATCTCGAAAGCAAATCAGCTGGAAACATCAAGTCAAGTCTGGTTGATGTTAAGTATAGTAGGCTACCTACCAAGCTTCTATATAGCTTCTATATGCAGAGGGTTCCTCAAGTTTCTCACCATCATTCTTTGAAATTTTCTCATTTTGTGCCAACGGAGTTGCTACTTTTTTGCATGATTCTAGCTTGAATTTCTTGAGAATATCAATAGCATATTTTCTCCATGAAATGAAGATACCCGAGCTGCATTGGTATATTTCCATTCCAAGGAAGTAGTTCATGATGCCAAGTTAGACATCTCAAATACATCTTGCATTTCCATTTTGAACTTAGCTAGCAATCATACATTGCTTCCAGTCACTAGCATGTCATCAACATAAAGTGACACTACCAATTGCAAACCATCCTCATTTTATTTCAAATACAGAGTAGCTTCATTTTCACTCATCCTAAATCCAAGTTGGATAAGGTGAGAGTCTATTATGCTATATCAGGCCTTTAGTGCTTGCTTCAAACCATAGAGAGCCTTGTGTAGCTTGTACACTTTGTGTTCATGTCTAGTAACCTCAAAGCCTTCTGGTTGTTGAACATAAATTTCTTCAAAAAGTATACCATTTAGAAAGCAGACTTGACATCTAAATGGTACACTTTCCATCCCATTTGACTAGCAAGTGCAAGTAGCAGCCTTATAGTGTCATGTCTGGCTAATGGTGCAAATGTATCACCATAGTCCACTCCAGTAACTTAAGCAAAACCCTTCACAACCAATCTAGCCTTGTGTTTGAAGATTGAACCATCTGAATTGAATTTGGTTCTGAAAACCCATTTTACACCAATTGCCTTCTTAGCTTCAGGTAATTAATTCTATCAACTTCCAAGTTCCATTTCTTTCAATAACATCAATTTCAACTTTCATAGCCTCAATCCATTCTAGAAATCTTGCAGCTTCTGTGTAACATGTAGGCTCAGCATGTACAAGATTGCACCTCTCATACACATCAGATAATGGCCTTACCTTAAGCACTGGTGTGTCTGAAGTTGCTTCAACATCAAGTGGATCTTCAATACTTGTACTTTCTACTGCTGGTTCAAGAATAGATGGAGTGGTTTGATCACATTTATGGACTTTCTTCAAGTCCCAATTCCAGTAGGAATTTTCATCAAAGTGCACATTTCTACTTATCACAATTTTCATTATACTCAAGCTATAAATTCTATAACCTGTTGATTCTGTTGTATACCCAACAAAAACACCTTTCTCAACTCTTTCATCAAGCTTGCCTCTCTTGATAGATGGCACATGAAGGTAACACAATGAGCCAAACACTTTCAGGTGCTTGACAGATGGCTTTACAACAGACTATGCCTTTACACCAGACCATGTCTTTATTGGTATTTTGCTCTAAACAGACTTAGTCGGTAGTTTGTTAAGCAAATATACTGAGGTGCTAATTGCTTCAGCCCATAGAAGTTTTGGTAGCTTTTTCTCGAATAGCATGGACCTTGCCATCTCCATTACCATTTTGTTCTTCCTCTTAGAGACTCTATTATGCTGCGGTGAGTATGGAGCTATCAGCTGGTGTATAATTCCATCTTCTTGACAAAAAACATTGAACTCTTTTAAGGTATATTCACCTTCATTATCAGTTCTAAGCACCTTAACCTTTTAGCCACTTTGAGTTTCAACCATTTTCTTGAAGCTTTTGAACACAAAGAGCACTTGTGATTTGGTTTTTAGAAAATAAACCTAAGTCATTCTACTGAAATCATCAATAAATAGTGCAAAATATACATCGTTGCTCAATGAGGCTGTGCTCATTGGTCCACAAATATCTGAATGAACTAATTCCAACTTGTGAGTAGCTCCCTTAGACATATTTTAAGGGAACGATTTGCGATGCTGCTTCCCTAGCTCATAACTTTCACAAGTTTGAGCATTAACTGTGATTTTAGGCATGTCTTCAACCATACCAGCTTCTTGCATGAACTTTAGTGACTTCAAGTTGAAATGGCCATATCTTTTGTGCCAAACAACACTCTCATCAATCTTGGCACTAAAGACATGACCTTCAACTAAATCAAGCTTCAAATAAAAGCTATTTCCATTCATTTTAATTTTTGCTATCTTTGTTCCATGTACATCAGTGATAAAACAAAAATTTTCTTTAAAAGAGACTGCATATCCATTTCTTAGCATTTGTATAACACTAAGAAGATTTTGATCTAGTTCTGGAATGTAAAGAACATTAGTGACAATTTTTGTACCTCTCTTGGTGTTGATAGCAATTGTCCATTTTCCTTTGGCCTGCACAACTTCACCATTTCCTAACTTGACATTTGGTTGAACTGATTTGTCGATGGAGGTAAAAATTGACAGATGTTTGGTCATGTGATTGGTCTAGCCACTGTCAATGAGCCAAGTATTCAGTTCATGAGAACTGAGTGCTTGTCATGCTATAAATAAATGCTCATCATCATTTTTGTCTTCTTCAATCACATTTGCATGTTGTTGTGTTTGCTGTTGAGATTGTTTTTTCTTGGCTCTACGATACTTCTCATTGTGGCTAAGTTTATTGCAGAAATTGCAATTAAAAAGAGGTTTACCTTTGTACCAACAATCTTTCTCAGCATGGTTGGTTCTGCTGTAATGAGAGCAAGGTGCAAAGTTTCTTTTTCTTGAAGATCCTTCAGCTTTCCCTTTGTTGTTCTTGAAGAACTTCTTTCCTTGCAGGTTTACAGAACTCTTTCCCTTATGATTTGCTTGAAAAGCACCTTCAGTAGCTTTATCACCTCTCATTAAACCCTTTGATCCTGTACATGAAGCTTGCTAGTTAACTCTGCAATTGTGAGACTTTGCAAGTCATAAGACTCTTCAATTGCAGAGATCTTGGCTTCAAACTTTTGAGGCACTGAAACCATGATCTTTTCTACCACCTTTTGATCTGTAAATGCCTCACCAAGAAGCCTCATTTGGTTTACAACATCTATTAACCTACTAGAATAATCTTTCACAGATTCGTTTTCTTTCATCTTCATCAACTTAAACTCTCTCTTCAATGTGAGGAGCATGACAGTTTTTACTCTGTCACTACCCTCAAATTCACCTTGGAGCTTGTCCCATACCTGTTTAGCGGTTTCCAAGTCCATGATTTTGGTGAAGATGTGGTCTGCAAGTCCTGAATGTAGGCACGTGATGGCTTTGTCTTTCTTGAGTTTTTCCTCTTTATATGCTTTCATCTGAGCAACTGTAGGATTTGCTCCCAATGGTGGTGGATCAGCTTCAGACATCACAACATTCCACAAACCTTGAGACCTTAAGTAAAACCTCATCTTGACAGCCCAAATGTGATAGTGTTCACCATTAAACACTGGAATTACAGAGGAAGTACTGTTGGAAGTAGACATGTTTGCACCACAACTGCCTAAAAAAATAATCACTCAACCTCACTGTTTTTAGCACTCAAAACACTTAAAGAAACTTTGCCTCACAACCCATAGGAACAGGGCTCTGATACCACTATCAAAATATTTAAAAAAAAAAAAAAAAAACTAGAACTTGCAGAGAAAAATAAATAATTTGAGAGTTAAGAATTGAAGGAAGGCACACATCCATTTCACAAATGAGAATGCCTACTACTAACTGCAAAAAAAAAAAAAAAAAAAAAAAAAAAAAAAAAAAAAAAAAAAAAAATTGAAGGAAGGCTTACAACCAAACGAAAATTGCAAAAAAAATCTCAACTACTGTCATATTTTACTTGAAACTATTACTAACTGAAAACAGAAAATTATGGAGTAAGAATCTGATATGAAATAATAACAAAGACTAAGTCTAACTAAGACTTTTTCAAACTTCAGAGGCAAACTCTCATGATTTCTAACATCATGAAGGTGTGTTTGCAATGATTGGACTTCAAAATAAGAAATGGGTTGCCTCAAGCCCTAGAATGCTCAAGATTTACAATTAAAGTTACGCCATTTATGTAGTAAAGGATTCAAGTTTACTATTTTAGGTACCTAAAATGTAAAAAGTAAAAAAAAAAAAAAGAATGATCTGATCAAATGACCGAGTCTAATCTTATAATTTTGTAGTCATTTGAGACAATTCAAAGATTTGATATGAATTTTCTCAAAGAGATGAAACAATCAAATTGATGTAACTAATGTTGTGCATACTAATTTTTGACGTGACATAAACCCAATGGAAAATTTAGTGAAACATGGCAAGTATGGAATTTGAAGCTAATTAAACCCAGAAATGTTGGAATTCATATCATCTTGAATAAGGCAAGTGGCTGTTGAATTGTGATGTCAACATTGCTCTCCATATGTATTTCTTGGAATATTGGAAATTTGTAAACAAATATCTTCAGTCTATCACAGTCACACACCTCCAACTTTTTCAACAAAGGCCATTTTGAAGTATGTGTCCCAAGGTAGAAACTCTTGAATTGTTATAGCTTCGTCAGTCTTAGAGAGGTCATTATAGGGAATACAAACCTAGGAGCTGTCTCCGCTCCATTTTCTTTGCAACAAGTTCCTCTACCCCACAAGATGATACCCGCAGGTCTTGAAGTTGCACAAGGTCTCTAACTAAAGAGGCTGGAAAAAGGTATTTTAGACTCTGACAATAACCAACTTCTAATAATTTTAAGTTTTCAAAGGTGAGAATTCCGTAGGGATCCTTATTCCATATATGCTTAAGGTTTGGTAGAGAATATAAAACCAGTTTACTCAACTAAGTGGCTGATACAACTTCCTTAACATTTATCCACTCCATGTCATAAACCACTTCTAATGAACTACAATCCACTACTCTCAGAAGCTGTAGACTCTGTAACCTGTTCAGCATACTGGATGGAAAAATATTCAGCAGTTTTCCATAGGATGCTACTCTAATCTCTTTTAGTTGGGAAAAGGAATCTTCGAGAAGTTGGTTATGCCATATCTTTTTCACATTATCCAGGCCTAAGATATTTAATAATTCCGACCTAGGAAATGCTACCTGCAGAATTCATTTCACCATTCCGTTAAGATATCTATATATTCCAAATGAATGGCATAAAGATGATATAAACCACATAAGGTTGATATGGGACAAATAACCATGCTTGTGAATAGCTAGAATGGTGAAAGACAAAAACACATTAATGCTTTATGGTTTATGAAGTTGCTAGCACAAAGATCTTTCCATTCGAATTCCACATGCTAGGTGATTGGTGTTGACAAGTGTTAACCATATATTTAGAAATTTCCAGTCTTATTCTATATTAGCTTTCATATCCTAGTTGACCAGTTATTTTAGGATTGATTATTTTAATTTCTATAAGCAAAGAGTGGTTGCAACTGGGTTTTGTATTCTCCTTAGTGTCGAGTCCCTAAGAGCAAGAACTTTGAATTTATAGTACTCAATGAGCATTTGGGTGTCAAACCGCGCCCCCCCCCCCCCCCCCAAAAAAAAGGACTGAAACAAGTGCAAGAAGAGAATGAAAGACAGTTTTTGTATTTTTGTTATTAATCTTTGAAATGGTAGAGTAAAAAAACAACGCATTTAATTAAGAAAACAACCAAGGTTTTGGGTTAGCTTAAAGTATCCTCCATACAAGCTATCTTTGGAATATCATTGTGATGCATAGCTCATCACCACAAGTGTGGCACCATAACAATCGATGCATTCCTTCATCTAATTCCAACCCAAAGATGCACAAACAAATTCTACTTCCCTTCACCACTCCAAACTGATCTACACTACAATAAGGTTCAAATGTACCAATTCTTACTCCAACATCAACTTCTTAAATTTGAGGCATTCCAAGCAACCTAAGGGTTACAGAAGTAGCAAGAAATGTGCACTATAAAACCTTCCCTAAGTGAGCTAATTCCGAAGACGAGAGAACGGGGCAAATTAGGGAGTATCTCCTACAGGTTCTGTAAGTATATATGTCGGAAACAATAAGAATGGAGTAACCCAAGCTTTTCCTCACCTTGGCTTGGAAATTTAGCCACCCAGGTGGCAACACAAAATAAATTAGAGCTGAAAATCAAAGCTGAAACTGAAATTAAAGATTTTATAAATGGAAATGAGGGTTTACAATAACACCAATCTACTTCCTCTTGAAGAGGATGATTATATTCTATATTTCTCCATATGTAATGGTTAGCCTTCACCTCCCTTAAATAGAGCAAAAAAGAAGCATGAGCAGCAAGAGATATAGCTGATAGTTGCAAAGTAAGCTAGCAGTTGCTATAATGGTCATTTTGAGCATTGATAGCAGCTAGAAAATGCAGGAGAAACATTTGGAATATGTGGCAGAGACAATTAGATACATTATAAAGTGCAAGGCAAATGGCAAGTTTTAGTTATAATGCTGCCAAAAATTAAGAGACACACTACAGAAATATATTAGTACCAAAATTAGGGTTTTAGTAGGAAATTTGAAGAAGTAATTGTAGACCCTTATTTTGGTCTAAGTTTTTTGGTTATTTTTGGAGCACATGTCTACCACATTTGAGGTCTTTTGGCAGCCGGTATGAGATAGTGGGCTAGGGAGTAGTGGCTTTTTCTCTAAGCAACCAGAGAGTGACACGTGGCTATGGAAAGTTTCGGAGGCCATTAGAGGGGAGCGTGTTCTGTTGCCTGAGGAGCAAGGTTGCTTGAGTGAAAAGGGTAGCTTGGAGAAGGGGAGTAGAGAGCCTTGGGGCAACAGAGGGCTGTTATGGAGGTGAAGTAGCTGAGAACCAGAGAGAGAAGGCAACTAAGAGAGATTAGCTTGAGAGGAACGTGTTCTGTTGCCTGGAGGATAGCTTGGAGAAGAGGAGTAGAGAGCCTTGGGGGAACAGGGGGCTGTTATGGAGGAGAGGAGCCTGGAGGATAGCTGGGAGGAGGGGTTTTTACAGAGAACCAGAGAGAGAGAGGTGGAGGTTTAGAGTGAGTTTTCACAGAGGAGCAGATGATGAGAAGGAAGGTTTTTTGGATAAGCTTGAAGAAAACGAAAACCAGCTAAAAGAAGGAAAAGAGCAGAGTAGAGAAGGAGATGAACTCATGAATTTTCTGACTTGTTTTTGCTAGAGGGGAGCTCTCCCAGGTGCGAGCATTGTGGATTTTATGTTCATATTTCTCATTACATTGTCCTTCATGTATTTTTCTTGTTGTTTTATGCTTTCATTCACTGCTTGGATGTGACTGCTCTACTATTCTCTCATTTTCTTTGATTTCACTTGAGGCTATCATGTATATGGGTTCACTTGAATCATGTTAATGTTCTTTGTCTTTCCCTTGTTCATAGCCTATGGATTAATACCTAAAATGAGGCTCAATATGTTTGCCATCTGGTCTTTCCTGTTTGTTTATTCTTTGAGATTTCCTTTGTTTTTACCCCTACTTTTTCTTCTTCCATACACGTTATTTTAAACTTATGAGTCCACTGTTGGGTTGTGTGAGGCTGGAGGGGAAGGGGAAATCACTACACTGAAATCATGTTCTAGAGCCATCAGTATTTCTTTGAGGGATTGCAATAAGCTTCAAGGTACTCTGTTCAAGGAAGTCTGATTATTGAATCTGGATGGGTTAGAGTGATGTCCAAGTATTCATTTCATGCAATAGAGCAAAATCTAAGGTACAGAAGCTCAAATGGTGATTTGCTTCCAATTTCCCCCAAAACCCATTTGCATTTCTCCCTCATCAAACCATTACAGACCCAATCTTCATGCTCGGTCCTTCAGATGTGATTTCTCTAAAACATTAACTGCTGATTCTCATGTGGGTAGCATTGGTGATGAAGAGAAGGATGTGATGGAGTACTCTCAACGACATTTCTGTGGGCAAAATGGTCTTCTAAATGGGTCAAAGTGAATGAAAATGAGGTGATTTCGGCATAGGTCCTATTGATGAAAAAATGCACCTAGCCTCATTTCTATCTCCCTGTCTTCCATGCACACTACTTTCATCTCATCTCCCATATCATGCATACTACCTTCCTATCTTTCATATCCCAACACACCCATCACCACACCCATCTTCTCACACCTCATACCCAACATACCTATCACCATGTTCACCATCATCAGTTCATTCCACATTTTCATACCCACTAATCCCTCTTCACGCCCCTTTCCCCAGCTTATAACCCATTTCCTCATGACAGCCATGTCTGTTTGGCTTTATGCTACCCGCAACGACCTTCAAGAAATATAGATCTAACCTCCACGACATGATCTCTTTAGAATGATTCTCCATCTCAAGTCCAAGATTGGGAACAATCCGAGTAACTAGTATTAAGTGGTGATGACTTCGGGAATGTTCAAAATGAGCAGATAAAGGAAGCCTTGGAGCTGTTTAGGAAGACGCCAGAACTGGAAAATCCACTAGAAGTTGATGAGTTTGCAGGTGTGTCCAAGGTGCAACATGTGATCCCGACATTGGGAGCTTGAAGATGAACAGAGGTAGAGTCCAGGTGAAAACAAAACATGTGGATAGTTGCAACTTCAAATGAACTGAATTGAGCGACCCGAATAAGTACCAAGATCTTGAATCTGGTTGTTCCAAAGGTGGAACTATTATGGAGAAGTTCCAGCAGCATACTAGAGCTCTGCCCATCAACCCAAAAATACTTGGAGCAGGTCTTGAGGTTGGAAAAGGGGCTCTTCATGTCTTTTATGCCTTGGCAAGCACACTGGAACCTTCATGGGCAGCTGCAAAGCATGGCAGAGTAGTGTACACTCTTGAACTTCTCTTGCCTTTGCAAGAAGAAATTCTCCTACAATAGAGAGCAACAGCTGCCTCATTGCCAGGAAAGTTTGCTGGGCAACCAATGTATGGGCCAAGAGTGGCCATAACTTTATCAAGGTTTTCTCCAGATGGCCTAGTATCAGTTATTAGGGATGGACTTAGAGAAATTGTTGTATCTGCTCTTGAACAGACAACTGAGACACCAAAACTTGCACGAACACCAACCATGGTAGCTCATTTGTTGCGCAAATCATAGCTATGACTTCAGATCTTTGTTGTGAACAAATGAAATGTCGTGTTGTTGATTGGGATGTGTCTGAGCAAGCATCTGGCCAGCAAGAAATGAGAGATGAGCCACAAGTGGTTCAATGATGCTGTTAAATGGATTCGTGGATGGTGATTGATTACTTACGAGTGGTAAAGAATATGATTGTAGGGTATGCACAGAATGAGAAGTACAGTGATGCTATTTAGGTGTTCCAGAGGATGCAACAATTCGGTGGTGTGGTGCCAAATAATGTTGCCCTTGTTGGTGTGTTGCCGGTTTGCGCGCATCTTGGTGCACTTAATTCGGGGAAGGGAATTGATGGATTTATCAGTCGGAGAGGAATGGCCTTGGGCTTGTTCTTGGGAATGCACTAGCAGATATGTATGCAAAGTGTGGATGTATAACGAAGTTTAAAAGGGCATTCAATAAGATGCATGAGAGAGATGTGATCTCATGGAGTGTAATCATATGTGGATTGGCCATGTACGAACATGCAGATGAAACTTTTAGATGCTTTTATGAAATGCTCGACTATGGAGTAAAGCCTAATGATGTTGTTTCTAGGGGATTGTTAACAACATGTACTCATGCAGGGTTGGTCGAGAAGGGGCTCAATTGTTTCAATACTATGGATAAGAAGTATGGAGTCAGCCCTAAGGTTGAACATTATGAGTGTGTGGTTGATCATCTCAGCCATGTTGGGGAACTTGACAAAGTAGAGGAAACATGATGAAAGACCAGACTCAAAAGACTAAACCCTCGTCCTTGCCAGCATCACTTTACACCTGGGCCCACCCTTGCATGTTTCCAATTTGCATGGCCACCTTTGGGACATGTGTCATTTTTCCATTTCTTCTTCTTTGATTTTAAAAATAATTTCCCAAACTCCAATTTTCAAATAATTTTCCAAATTCTAATTTTTCAAATAATTTTAATTCTTTAAATTTTCATCCTTAGAATTTTTAGGCTTACCAAAAATCCTATTTTTCAATAAAATTGGTTGCCATTTTCTCTTCGGCAAATTTTTTTCACATCTTCTTTGATTTTTAAATGTTTTAAAATAAGCGTGAATAAATTTCATAATTTCAAATAATGGAATTCATGGAATTAATTTGTGCAAAAATAAATCGGGCTTTGGTAGGGCTCGACATAAATGATTTTCTCATTGATTGATTGATTGTCATGCTTGATTGACTTGCCTCACTCTATGACATGCATGTGATTATTCTGTATTTGTACACTAACCTTGTCTCTTATGATAGCGCTCAGCTTGCCACTCAGGTACGTCTCGTACTCGATTGTGTTTGTCTATTTACTTGTTATCATGCATGTCTTGTTTCACACCTTTGATCACTGTTCGGTACCCACAATTAATCAATCAATTGCCACACTTCCTTTAACTTAATTAGTAGATACCTAATTCTTAGGGCTTAGAGGGGTGCTACGGTCTTTTGCCGTACCTTCCCAATAAGTAACCTGACCCCCGAGCCTAGATTTGGGTTTCCCAGACCATATTTTCCAAATAAGGAGTCACACTTAGGGTTTTTCTTTCTTATTTTGTTTACCCTTTAAAAATAAAACAAAAATAAGTGGCGACTCCAAGTCATTTTCTAAAAAATAAATCATTTTCAAACTAAAAACGAGTTCACCATTGAGTGGAAGCGTATGAGCAGAAATGCGGGGTCCATAGTAATGTAATTAGAGCTCAATATTAAATTTAAATACCTTAGTTTGGGCATAAAATAAGTAAATATTGAGCTTCTATCAAAGAATAAATTTGTAGTTTTCATATTTAGCTTCTTGATTTTAAGGATTTCATTATTATTATTGCTGCAAGTTAGGAATAGACTGTAGGGATTTGTTTTAGATTTAGCCTTGTACATAGTTTTTCTCTTTTCTTATATTTATTGCACAAGCTATGAAGTAAATGTACACAAAATTTTCTCTCTAAATCAGCATAGTACCAAAGACATCTCTATTAGTTTGATGCTTTTACTGCTCGCCTATTCTCTTTGCTTCCTATCCTTGCTGTTTGATTTTGCAACCACCCTCACAAAGAATCATGTTTGAATTGGTGGCAAAAGTTTATGGTTCTGGAGCACCACCACTTATTACTTCTATTGTGACAGTTCAACATGATAATATGTACATACAGATGACTTCTAACAAACTTGATGGTATGAATTACTCTGAATGGTCCTAGTTTGTGAAGTTGCAGAAAAATGGAAGTTGGGATACTTGAATGGAGAGAAGAAACAACCCATTTTTTCTAATTCATTCATCTATACTTGGCTGAAGAGAATGCAATGTTGACATCATGGCTTCTTAATTCAATAACTTTAGATATTGGTGACACTTTTCTTTGAATTCCTACAACTGATGATACTTAGGATGCTATGGCTCAAACTTATTCTGATGGTAGTGATGCTTCCCATATTTACAAACTTAGTCACAAGACACACGAGACTAGACAACAGGGGAAGACATTGACCAGCGATGTTTCTACTCATTATGCTAATTGGCAAGACCTTGATTTTCTCTAGCCATGTGATTTGGAGTGTGTTGTAGATACAACAAAACTAAAGAAGAAAATCAAGAATGAGGGTCCATTATTTTTAGTCACAAGTATGGTGAAGAGGATGGGGAGTGGCACTCCCATGCAGTAAATGAGAGGTATGGTGTGGGATTGTGGAATGCAATTAGGAAGGAGTGGATTTATTTGAGTGGTAGGTTGGCCTACCAAGTGGGTAATGGGCAGAGAGTGAGATTCTGGATGGACAAGTGGTGTAGAGATGAGCCACTTTATGAGTCATTCCTTTCCTTATTTTCCATTTCTTCGTCTAAGGAAGCTTGGGTGTCGGATGTTTGGAACCCTGATGGTGATGGGGGTGGTTAGACCCCTATTTTCTCAAGAGCATTTAATGATTGGGAGGTAGAGTTGGTAGAACATTTTTTGCAAAAAATCCAAGCTTTTAAGGTGCAAAGAGAGGTGGAAGATAGAGTGATTTGGACAGCTTCGAGGTATGGCACCTTTTCGGTCAAGTCTCTTTATTCTATCTTGGAGCTTGGTGATTCTCCTTTGTTCTCTAGTGGTAGTATTTGGAGGGTGAGTGTGCCTCCTAAGGTGGCTTTCTTTGCTTGGGAGGCTTCTTGGGGAAAAGTCTTAACTTTGGACCAATTTCAAAAGAGGGGGCATTCTTTGGCAAATAGGTGTTTTTTATGCCTCTCTGAAGTAGAGACCGTGGATCACCTTCTTTTTCATTGTGCAAAGACTCGGGTTCTGTGGAATCTTCTTTTCTCCCTCTTTGGTGTGGCTTGAATTCTTTCTTGTTTAGTGAAGGCAACTCTTCTTAGGTGGCATGGGGCATTTGTGGGGAAAGCTCGTAAAAAGGCTTGGCAATGACCCCCTTATGTATATTTTGGACAGTCTAGAAGGAAAGGAATATGTTAGCGTTTGGTAATGAGGAGCTTTTGCTCCAAAGATTGAAAAATTCTTTTGTATGTAATCTTTGATCTTGGGTTAGGGTGTTTACAGTTTTGAACCCTTCTTCGCTTGTAAGCTTCATCGATTGGTTAGGCTCTAAGTAAGGGCATGTGATGTTTTTTGTTTCTATCCCTTTTCCTTTGGTTTGAGCCTTTTGGCTTCTTTTGTATACTCCTTGTATACTCTAAGGGCACTACTTTTAGTGTGTCCTATTTTCTTTATATACTTCTTTTTTATCTATATAAAAAAAAAAATTATAGTTGGTCTCGACTCAAGTCTTGAAAAAATCATAGCACAAATTTTAAGGCAATATCCTCTTCCTAATCTTCATGGTGCATCTGCCTATGTTCGGTGTGAGGAGCTTCATCAAGCCACAATGCTTGCAAGTGTCTCATAGGTGAGTTCAACATCTAGTATTGTTCAAGCTCCAACTGTACTAGTTGTCTCTAACTCTAGTAAGGTTGGAAACAAGAAAATTTTAATTTGTACACATTGTAATAGGATAAGGCATGCTCGAGAGACATATTTCAAGATAAAAGGATATTAAAAAAGGTTTCATAAGAAGGGCTTTAACTCAAATTCTAGGGCACATCATACATCATCTAATACGCAGTCATATTCCATAGCCCAACCATAAAAGAAGATCAAATAAATGATAATGCTTAGAGGTTATCCTTGAAAGATGCTTCTTATAACTTAGGCAATACAAAAGGTGGTCTGTCTTACTAAAACATAAATTGGCAAGATTTGCATAGATAAGCAAATAAAGTAATGGGCAGGCCAACATCAAAAGAACATATTTGGCTATCATATAGAAGATATAGACATCTCTTATTTAACTATTTGCATAAGTTGTTCCCATCTTTATTTTCCAAAGGTCACGTTTATAATTTTCATTGTGGTAGTTTGTATGTTAGTCAAACATCATCAAACTTCCTTCACTTCAAGTCTTAATAAAATTTTGTTGTCTTTCTCAAATATTCATAGTGATGTATGGGGGTCATCCCCTATTACTAATCATTCAAGTTTTAAGTGGTTTGTTTCTTTTTTATTGATGATTGCATTCGTATTTCATGAATCTATTTGTTGAAATAAAAAGGTGATATTTGTTTTCACCTTTAAGTCCTTGATCAAATGGCTGTACCCAAATTAACAATAAAATGCAAGTTCTATGATTTAATAACGGATGAGAAGACCTTAATAAGGGTGAAAGTGTCTATTTTTAGTCTCATGTGATTATTCATCAAACTTCATGTGTTAATATATCCCAACAAAATGGTATAGTCGAGTGTAAGAATCATCTTCTCATAGAGGTCGTTAGATCCTTACTCTTTGCTATGAATGTTCCTAAATCCTTCTAAGATAATGTAGTTCTTGTAGCAACATATCTCATTAATAGGATGCCTTCAAAGTCCTTCAGTTTCAAACCCCTCTTCAATTATTGTTTAAAACACATCCTATTCCAAATTGCCTTTATATCCCCCCAGAGTTTTTGGTTGTGTTTGTTACGTTCATATCCATAAAACAAAATAGGAGTAAGCTTGATCCTAGGACACTTAAGTGAAAAATTTTTGGGGGGTACTCTACTACAAAAAAGGGAAGTAAATGTTACCACTCACCTTTAAAAAGGAATGTTTGTTTCTAAGGATGTTACTTTTGTTAAACATCAAGCTTACTATTTAGGGGAAGATTTAGATGCTTCTCTTAAAGGCGAAGAGCAGTCTTGGGCTGCGTTACCACTACCTTTTACAAGTGTGTCATCATCTGAAACTTCTACACTAATTTCAAGAGGATTTATTAAGTCATATAGATTGATATATTTAACAAGATAGAAGACTCAGGCAACTTAGCCATCTCTTAATCAACCCAATGACCAATCAAATGCTCCAACAATAGGTAATCCTAAGGTAAATCCTTCTCTTGAATTCTATTCTCTTTTAGTACTTCTGTTGAAGAGTCAACTTAATTAATTCTTAAGAACCAAACTCGTTATCCTTTTAAAGAGAAAAAAAAAACCACATTTTTGTTATAGTTTTGAAAATTGTACCGTAAATTACCCCATATCTCATCTTATGCCTTCACACTGTTTATCTCTTTCATGTAAAATATTTTCAAAACAGTTGTCCTTTATGTCTATTCCTAATAAGTTACAAGAAGCTCTTGACAACCCAAAGTGAAAAGTTGTCATGATTGAAGACATGGAAGCATTACAAAAAAAATTGATACATAGAAACTAGTTAAGCTAGCAAAAGGAAAAAAGACAATTGGTTGTAAGTGGGTATTCATAGTGAAACATAAGACAAATAGTTTTGTGAAGAGGTTCAAAGCAAGATTGGTGATAAAAGGTTATATACAAAAAATTGAGGTAGATTATCATGAAACTTTTGCA
Organism: Vitis riparia; assembly: GCF_004353265.1. Lineage (NCBI taxonomy): Eukaryota > Viridiplantae > Streptophyta > Magnoliopsida > Vitales > Vitaceae > Vitis > Vitis riparia. The sequence continues at coordinate 18,455,050 of NC_048444.1, forward strand.
CCAGTGGCAAAGACGAATACCATCTAGGTCCTCTTATCCTTGGTTGTAAACCTAGACATGCCCCTTCAACAATTTGATGTGAAAAAGGCATTTCTTTATTAAGATCTAGAAGAACTATGCATGGACTTTCCCCCTGGCTTTGCTAATGTAATAAAAAGGGCTAAAATATGTAGATGAAATAAGTATGGACTCAAGCAATCAGCTAGAGCTTGGTTTGGTAGATTTACTTAGGCCATGAAGAAGTATGGATAGCATCAAAACTTCTTTAATCATACATTTTCACTCAAATATTCACTCAAAGGGGCCGCCTTGGTCATGTATATGGATGATATTTTGGTGACAAGTAATGATAGTGAGAAGTTGAGTAAACTAAGAACATATTTGGCAACATAATTGAGATCAAAGACCTTAGTACTCTGATATTTTCTAGGTATTGAAGTAGCAAGGTCAAAAGAAGGGATTCTTGTTTCTCAAAAGAGATATCATGGACTTACTTGATGAAACCAGAATATTGGCTTGTAATCCCCGTTGATACTCGTATTAAACAAAATCATAGATTAGGTGAAGGTCCAACTGACACACTAATAGACAAAAAGATATATCAGAGATTAGTTGCGAAACTAATATACATGTCTCATACTCATCTTGATATAGCCTTTGCAGTGAGTGTGGTAAATCAATCCATGCATGCTCCTAGTGAAACAAATATGTTGGTTCTACAAAGGATTCTCAAGTATTTAAAATCTGCTCTTGGGAGAGGTTTGATTTTTTCTAAACATGACCATTTAGAAGTAGAAGGATATATGAATGCTGATTGGGTCGAATATGTCATAGATAGAAGATCAACTTCAAGGTATTACACATTTGTGGGAGAGATTTCAATCACATGGCATAGCAAGAAACAATCTATTATGGCTAGATCAAGCACTAAAGCCGAATTTAGAACCATGGCTCATGATATATGTGAGATATTATGGTTGAAGGCCTTTGTAAAGGAGTTAGGGTTTGGTTCTAGGGATCCAATGAAGCTTTACCGTGATAACAAAGCTGCCATTGGCATTACCCACTATCTAGTTGAACATGATCTTACAAAACATGTTAAAGTAGATAAATACTTTATCAAGGAGAAGTTAACTAAAGGATTAGCACTCGTTTTTTGAAGATAGAGAATGAGCTTGTAGATATTTTAACAAAGGTGTCAAACAAGACTTTTAGATTAATATTTAACAAATTGGGCATTTGAGACATCTACGCTCAAACTTAAGGGGCAGTGTTGACAAGTGTTAATTGTATATTCAAAGATTTCCATCCTTACACTTTCTATTTTAGCTTTCATATTTGATCCTAGTTTACCCTTTATTTTAGGAATTGATTATTTTAATTTCTATAAGCAAGAAGTAGATTTGTAACTATCATATTTAGCTCCTTGATTTTAAGGATTTGATTATTATTATTATTATTATTTCTACAAGTTAGGAATAGATTTTAAGGATTTTATATTCTTCCTTATATAGTTTTTTTCTTTTCTTATACATATTGCAGAAGCTACCCCTTGTATGCTTTGGGTTGGCCTTCAAGCGCCCTTTTCTCTCTTTATATATATCATTTTTATATGCATTTACTTATCAAATATATATATATATATATATATATATATATATATATATATATATTGCAAAAGCTGTGAAATAACTTACACATAAAATTTTCTCTCTAAACTAGCAATTGGTGGATTTGAGGAGCTCGTCCCTCCTATGAAAGAAAATATCAATTTTTTTCTTTTTTAAGAACATGTCCCATACATAATATATCTCTATGCATTTCAATTCAAATCCAAGCCACTGACAAGAAACAAGAATCTGGTCTATACTGAACCAAATAGTTAGACAAAAGAGGCTTCTAGAATGGAAATATTTCTCCTTGCAAAATTCACCTCATTTTGTTTGTTGGCTGACCAAATGAATTTACATTTGTAGCTGAAATTTTGTGGCTGGATTCCTATTTTGGATTCTACAAAATGAATATAAGTATCTTTCACTTAGCTCTTTGTGCATAGAATAGTAGGGCTTATCAGTAACAATTGAGTGGTGTTTTAGAACACCCCTACTACCATCTTCATTGCTTGGACAAACTATAGAGATGTGGAATAATTTGGAATTACCTACCAAATTCCACATCAGATATGTGTTATTTGTAATTGGATTCTTTACATTTGGACATAGCATGATCTAGTAAAAACAAAAGTGGAAACCCAGTCTAAGTCGCAATTATATAAAGAGCATCCACAACCTCCACCTGGTTGTTGCAATCTCAAACTAAAAAATGGCATATTTCCATTTCTGTCAAGCAATTCCAGGAAACTTCTTTTAATTTTAGCAGGTCACAAGGCACCTTAAACAATAGTTAATCATCTACAAACCTAATTCCAACATTCCTTCTTTAAAACCTGAAAAACTAGAGCCCTACCTTACCATTATTCAGTATTAGGCAACAACTTAAATATTTCTTTAAATCAATGCCCACCAAAGATTCCCCAGAACTGGAATAGATATGTGCCACAATGACTATTCACTTAGAATGAGGAGATTTTGGAGAATATTTTCTTAAAATAAATAAATAAATTATGTTGTCTGAAACCAATAGAATTTCTTATGAAATTCCAACTAAAAATGATGGAATTTGGAGGAGGGGAGGGGGTGATCATTTTAAGACTTAAAATTAGAAAATGATATAATATCTAAAATGTCCCATGTACAAAATTCAAACCATTTTACCCTAAATAGAGTGTTAAAAAGAAACATTATGAGATGTAAAGAAAAGGATTTTAAGAGCCAAACTGACCTTTTCATTGAAAAGCACTCCAAAGGGCATATCAAGGTTTCTATGGTCAAGCTGTTGTAGAGAATGACATCTTGGATAGATGCTTGTTAGGTTGGGCAAAGATTCAAGTGAAAAGTGGGTTAATTGAGGAAATATGATACTGCTGTTGGGATTGAGCCTTATAGGCCCACCATGGTTGGCGCTTAGCACTTTCGAAGGGAAGGTCAGAGGCCTAGAACAATGGCCCCTCAATCCGCCAATTGTTTATTTGTTCCAATAAAGGAGGCATCCCTAGGAATTGAACCTAGGACCAAACCCTTAAGGTCCACCTAAATGTCAATCCTGGTACCTCTAGCTGCCAACCATGTGGGTCCATAAGGCTCAATCCTAACAACTTCTTGTAGCCATCACTTCTACACTTCCAAGTGGCACAGAATCTGAGGCCATAGAAGGAGGGAAAAGGTTTCTCAAGTTGCCACAGTTGTCCACATTCAGCCATTTCAGGTTTTGTAAGCACAAATTGTCTCTAAGGTCCTTGTTGCATATATGCCTCAACTTAGGAAGACCAATTAAGCTTAATTTTGTCAACTTAGAGAGCAGCCGAACATGTTCATTGTTAACATCTAGACCTTCAAGATCAAATATTTCTTCTAGTAGATCACAGTCTTTTAAAATTACTACTTCCAAATTCTGTAAGCTGCATAGCAAATAGGATGACAAGACTTTCAATAGTGATGCACAATTCTCCACATGTAGTGAGTGGAGGTTGCAAAAGGACTTGGGTGGAATTTGGCCATGCCATATCTCCTTCAACATGGAAATTTTAAACAAGATTAGTACAATAATATATTGCAGTAATTGCATATATCAAACGTATAAGGACAAGAAACAGAACTGCAATAAATATTTATGGTCAATAATCATAATTTAACATGTATTAATGATAATTGACATCTCAATGGAATTAGTGTCTTGTCATGCATTTATATAACTTGCTAAAATGTTGAATATAAGTTTGATTTCTCATAATTTTAGGCATTTGCATTTTTTAATTAAAAAAAAAAAATATTGACAGCTAAATTTTATAAAATATAATTAACTTCCATGGATCATAGTATGAAAGAATAGCATTATATGTTAGGTCTAACATAGTTATATGTTAGGTTAGAGTTGGGTCAAGATGTCCTGTTAGTCATTCATGTCTTCTCCATTAACACCAAAACACACATACAGAATATATTCATCAATCAGTCTTTAGATAGGAACCAACCTGAATCCATTTTGACACTTTTGATGAAGAGGTATCGATCTTCTAAGGCTGATGGAGGGCACCACCTTTCTCTGATTCTCTCAGGTAATGGGAGCGGGAGAGAGAGCGGTTCTGTTCTTTCAAAGGATGTGATGTCATGTACCAAAAGACACAAGCCGAAGCCCTTTTATACCCTCCTGCCTTAGGGACCATACCCATTAGTTATTGGGCCTCACGGGCCTTAGGCCCATCATCTAAAGCCCGTGATTGCATTGGGCTCTACACATAAGGTGGCCCATACTCTTAAAACGAACATTAAATCAAATGTCTATAATTCGAATAGCTTAATCATGAATCATTGATTAAGAATGTGTGAGTCCATATCTTAACAATCTCCCACTTGGACCACACATGTTACCAAACAATGTTCATGATGGTACTTTATCGAGCTCATCTTGCTATTCTATCTTGATATCCTTAAACAATCCGATCTACTAATTAAGTTAACATGGGATTAAAGCAGCTTTCGTTAATTATAATTATAACTAGACCCAACAATGATCACAATATTAACAAAATTAGCAATATGGATCAAGTATGGATGTGTAGCATGGAAATTACATAAAATGTGATATTTAATATGTCTATTTCCAATTGGTCCTACTTTATGACTAAAAAATACAATAGTCTTTAAAATCAAGATCTGTACAGATAACACAACATAATATCACATCAAGAAAATAAACACAAAGTTTGAATACAAACTCCCACTATACTGGCACATCATCAATGTGTACAACACCCATATGTGTGACGTGCTCATGATATACTTTGGGTGGCAAACCCTTAGTGAGTGGATCCGCAATCATGGAGTTTGTGCTTATGTGTTCAATCGATACTTGAAGACTCTGAACTCTTTCTTTCACAACCAAGAACTTGATGTCAATGTGTTTGGACTTTGACGAACTTCGGTTGTTCTTAGAATATAATTCTGCGGCCTTATTATCACAGTTGATTCTCAACGGTTTCTCAATCCCATCAACTATTCGTAACTGAGTGACAAAATTCCGCAGCCATATCCCATGGTTTGATGCTTCGTAGCAGGCTATGAATTCTGCCTCCATGGTGGAAGAAGCAATAAGTGTTTGTTTAACACTTTTCCATGAAACTGCTCCTCCAGCTAACATGAAGATGTAGCCTGAAGTGGATCTCCTACTGTCAAGACATCCTGCGAAATCGGAGTCCGAATATCCCATGATCTCTAAGTGACTTGATCTACGGTATGTGAGCATGTAATCTTTAGTTCTTTGTAAATACCGCATAACCCGTTTTGCCTTTTTCCAATGATCCATACCTGGGTTACTTAAATATCTGCCTAACATTCCAACAATGTACGCAATATCCGGACGCGTACAAACTTGTGCATACATGAGACTTCCTACTACCGAGGCATAAGGAAATCTCTCCATATCTCTTTTCTCAAGTTCATTTTTTGGACATTGGTGCAAACTAAACTTATCGCCTTTTGCTACAGGCGTGTCTCCTGGTGCACAATTGCTCATGCCAAATCTACTCAACACCTTATCGATGTAAGCCTTTTGTGATAACCCAAGTATACCTCTTGAACGATCCCTATGGATCTATATACCCAACACAAAAGATGCATTACCAAGATCCTTCATGTCAAATTTACTAGACAGAAATCGCTTGGTTTCATGCAAAAGTCCCACATCACTACTTGCAAGTAGAATATCATCAACATATAACACCAAGATAATAAATTTTCTCCCACTGAACTTGAGGTATATGCATTGATCAACGGTGTTCTCCTTAAAACCAAATGAAGTAATCACCTGATCAAACTTTCGGTACCATTGTCGGGATGCTTGCTTTAAACCATATATGGACCTTTTTAATCTACATACAAGTTGCTTTGAATCATTAGACTCAAAGTTCTCCGATTGCACCATGTATATTGTCTCATCAATGTTGCCATTAAGAAACGCAGTTTTAACGTCCATTTGATGTAGCTCTAAATCATAATGAGCTACAAGTGCCATGATGATTCTAAAGGAGTCCTTTGATGAAACTGGTGAAAAGGTCTCCTTATAATCAATGCCTTCCTTTTGAGTGAAACCTTTTGCAACTAGGCGTGCCTTATACCTAACAATATTGCCTTTTGAATCCCGCTTGGTTTTAAAAATCCATTTACAACCAATCGGTTTTACACCTTTAGGCAACTCTACTAGGTCCCAAACACCATTGTCTTTCATTGATTTCATCTCATCCTTCATGGCTTCTATCCACTTTTCAGAATCAGAACTTTGTTTGACTTGACTTACTGAAATTGGATCGTCTTCCAGACCCATGTCAAACTCATGTTCTTGGAGATATACAACATAATCATCTGAAATTGTACTTCTCCTTTCTCTAGTGGATTTCCTTAGTGGCACTTGTACTTGAGGTTCTTGAGGTTGTTGAGTTACCTCTTGATGAACTTGAATCGGTTCCATAACTTGAGCAGGAGGAATCTCAGGTGTGTCTTGAATCCCTATTATCGACTGTACATTCTGAATAGTGTCATTAAACATAATATGACCATGTCCAGTCATAATAATAGGAATATTAACAGATTCCTCTTCAAAGACCACCTTTCTTAATGACTCTCTCCCACTTAACTCAACATCCTCAATGAACTTAGCATTGCCCGTTTCAAAGAAGGATCTAGTTGAGGGATCATAAAATTTGAAACCTCTTGACCTTTCAGAATACCCTACAAAGTAGCAGCTCACTGTTCTGGAGTCCAATTTCTTTTCATTTGGCTTGTAAGGCCTAGCTTCAACTGGACAACCCCAGACATGCAAGTGCCTAATATTAGGTTTCTTGCTAGTCCATAACTCGTATGGGGTTTTGGCTACTGCTTTGCTTGGTACTCTATTCAAAATATAAATTGCAGTTTTAATGGCTTCGCCCCAAAGTGATTCTGGTAAGGTGGAATGACTGATCATACTTCTTACCATATCCTTAAGAGTACGGTTTCGCCTCTCTGCTACACCATTTTGGCTCGGAGTCCCTGGCATGGTGTACTAAGGAACGATACCACACTCCATCAAATATTTGGCGAATGGCCCTGGACGTTGTTCTCCGGATCCGTCATATCTACCATAATATTCACCTCCACGGTCAGATCTGACGGCTTTTATTTTCTTGCTTAGTTGGTTCTCAACTTCAGCTTTGAAATTCTTGAACACATCCAATGACTGAGACTTTTCATGAATTAAATAAAGATACCCATAACGCGAGTAATCGTCAATGAAAGTGGTAAAATATTGTTGTCCATTCCAAGAAGGGGTAGGAAATGGACCACAAATGTTTGTATGTATCAATTCCAAGACGTCACTGCACCTATTGGCATTCTTTTTCTTCATATTTGTTTGTTTTCCTTTAATGCACTCTATACAGACTTGAAAGTCTGAGAAATCAAGTGGATGGAGAATTCCATCTGACACAAGTCTTTGTATTCGTTGATTTGAAATATGACCCAAATGCTTGTGCCATAACATTGATGAATTCTCATTCATTAATTTTCGCTTAATGCCATAATTACTTGAATGCAAGGTTTCATTTCCATTAGTGGCCTTTATGTTCAATTTATATAGTTTGTCTGTTAGACTACCTGTACCAATAATATTTGAATTTAGATAAAGACTAACCATTCCATTTCCAAATGAACAACAATATCCAAATTTGTCCAAACATGAAACAGAAATTAAATTCCGTCTAAACGACGGTACTACAAAAGTCTCTTCCAAATCCAATGTATATCCAGAGTCTAACTGTAATCTGAAAAAACCAATAGCCTTGACTGCAGCCTTGTTTCCATTTCCCACATAGATGTATCTTTCACCATCAGTTGGCATTCGGCTCCTTAGGCAACCCTGCATAGTGACACTTATGTAAGTAGTTGCACCCGTATCTATCCACCAAGTGTCAGTAGGCACTACAGCTAAATTAATTTCTGAACAAACAAAGTTGAGAAGTGTACCTTTCTTTTCACGCCAAGTAGCGTATTTGGTACATGTCTTCTTCATATGACCAGCCTTTTTGCAAAAGAAACAAGTGATCTCCTTATCTTGTTTCTTTTGCTCCTTTTGCTTTGATGTCCCAGAAACTGCAGTTTGTTTTCCTTTATTGTCCCTCTTTCTTTTCTTGTTGGTACTAAATCCCTGAGATGTGGAAGCCAAGTGAGCACTTTCTATCTTTTCTTGCTTCAATCTCTCTTCCTCTTGCACACATTGAGCAATAAGCTCATTCAAAGTCCATTTTTCCTTTTGTGTATTGTAACTGATTTTGAATGGACTGAATTGTGTAGGCAGAGAGATCAAGACCAAGTGCACGAGTATGTCTTCCGACAACTCTAACTTTAGTGCCTTGAGTCTAGTCACAAGATTAGACATTTCCATAATGTACTCCCTGATATTCTCTTTCCCTTTATACCGCATGGAGACAAGCTTACTAAGAATAGTGCTTGTCTCAACCTTTTCGTTTGCAGCGAATCGGTTTGCTATCTGGTCCAAGAATGCCTTGGCTTGGGTTTCCTCAGGTATTGCACCCCTTATTGCTTCTGGAATTGAGTGCTTCATAATCATTAGACTCATGCGATTGGATCGCTCCCATTTTTCCATAGTAGACCTTTGCTCAGCAGTGCTGGCACTAGTAAGATCTGAAGGGCGATCCTCCCTTAATGCAAAGTCTAAATCCATGCACCCGAGCACAATTATAACGTGCTCTTTCCATTTCTTGAAATTTGTGCCGTTAAGCACAGGAATGTTATTAACATTTGCAGATATAGAAGATGCTGAATCCATAATAATAAAACTCACAATTAGTCACATAAGCATCATACATACATGAATAAATAAACATCATGCAAGATACCTAGCACAAACATTAATATTCAATCTTTGGACAAAAATATTAACTTGTAATTGGTATCCTTATACAAAATTAATTCATAAATATTGACAATAAAACCGAAAAACAATATGTTTGTCTTTGGACTAACATATCGAATGCAAAATAAACATTATATGTCAAATATTTATGATTTCTTTATTTATTATCATACAAAAAATAATCTTCCTTTGGGCCGATTATTTTATACAAGAATACCATGTTTCATACTTCAAAATGAATAAAATTATGTGATATAAGTCACTTTGGCAACAATTATATAGATAATCTATTCAATTTGAAGCATTAAACATAAACGCAACAAGAAATAATAAATTCTAGAAAAAGAATACGAAAAATTCATCAAAACTATAAATTTATAATAGTACAAAATTCATAAATGAATGTAAGATTCCCATAGGTGCCTAGTTGGTCAAGCACAAGTTTTTTCAATCTTGTGGTCGTGGGTTCGAAGCCCATAGGTGCCTTTTTTTTTTTTTTTTTTTTTTTTTTTTAAAATTCAAAAAACGCCATTCATGGCGTTGGCCTCCAACAGCACGGCTTCTAAAGTGGCGCCTTAAGCACGCCCTGAACGGCGCCGGAAGTGGCGCAGGAAGAGGCATCAGAAGAGGCGCCGGAAGTGGCGCCGGCAGTGGCGCCCAAAGGCGCCTTAATGGCGCTGCGGACAGCGCCGGAGGTAGCGCTTGAAGGCGCTGGAGTGGCGTGCTTTAAACGCGCCTGAACTGCACCTCAACGGCTGTGCCTGAGCCATGCCTCAACGGCGCGGCCTGAAGCGCCTGAAGCGCGCGCCACCAGCGCGACACCAGCGCGCACCAGCGTGCCACCAGCGCACCTGAAACGCGCACCAGCGCACCTGAAATGGCACTGCAGTGACGCCATAACGACGCCTAGAGTGAACCTGGAGACGGCGCTTCCACAACCACCAAATTGGCGCAATGCCACCGGCGTTGCAGCGGATCTGGCGACGCCTCCAACAGCACTGCAGATGGCGCTTGAATGCTGCAGCAAAGAGTGCCTGAACGGCACTCCTAATGGTGCCTGAACGGCGTCAAGAATGACGCTGGAGTAGCGCCCTGAACGGCGCCTGCAGCGTGCCTCCAAGGCGCGTGAACAGCGCCTTCAATGTTCAAATTATTATTATTATTTTGTTTAGGATCCACTAAAGGGTCCTGGATGTGTTTGATTCCCGTTTTGAAAACTTGAATATGGTTTTGGGGAAAATGGAACCAATGCTCTGATACCATTGTTAGTCATTCATGTCTTCTCCATTAACACCAAAACACACATACAGAATATATTCATCAATCAGTCTTTAGATAGGAACCAACCTGAATCCATTTTGACGCTTTTGATGAAGAGGTATCGATCTTCTAAGGCTGATGGAGGGCACCACCTTTCTCTGATTCTCTCAGGCAATGGGAGCGGGAGAGAGAGCAGTTCTATTCTTTCAAAGGATGTGATGTCATGTACCAAAAGACACAAGCCGAAGCCCTTTTATACCCTCCTGCCTTAGGGACCATACCCATTAGTTATTGGGCCTCACGGGCCTTAGGCCTATCATCTAAAGCCCGTGATTGCATTGGGCTCTACACATAAGGTGGCCCATACTCTTAAAACGAACATTAAATCAAATGTCTATAATTCGAATAGCTTAATCATGAATCATTGATTAAGAATGTGTGAGTCCATATCTTAACATGTCCAACATACATTGCCTTCGTATTATAGTAAGCCCTGAATGGGTTGGGTCAACCCATTCACATTGTATTGATAAACTAGAATAAATTGGCAAGAGAATTTTACACTAAGCCTCTCCATAACTAGTGGTATGTGGATAAATCACCAACAAAGACCACACAGGCTCTGTGAGGATTGCAACAGTTTTCTCATTAAACATCAATGAAAGATTGAATTGAACTAGAACTAAGCAACTTTTATAAGTACTTTGTAAGTGGACGATGGAAATAAAAAATAAGTTGAGATTATTTTCTGCATCTTTCCCTATAATCATTTCAAATGCCACTTGTTATGGTAAGCAAATTGCTATTTGAGCTAAAGACTAAGCAAACCAGAGGTATGTATCCATAACATATGCACCATATTGTCCTACTGCCCTTCATGTATAATGCATGAAGCATACGATACTAATGGTGAATGATGATATAAAGGAGAAACATACAATATTATTGAAGTTTGTTTCATGAAGGTACAACTCTTTGATGAAGAGCTTCAAAGACTAAAATAATAGTATTATCTTCTGTATTTTATAAAATACCTATTAGGTAAGCATTATTTTCCTTGCCTTCTATTAAAAGATCGAAATTTAGAACAATAGACAATCATTCCTATCAAAGGTGAATATCTTTGCTGGTAAAGTGCTGTAAGAATAAGGGTTATAGATTATAGCACTTAGGAGTTGAAGTGGCAGGGGGACTTGTTGACTCAATTGCTTGACTAGCAAATCCTGAAATTTTCTGCTTGAAGAATAACATTACCTAAATTGACAAGGGAAAATAAGATGCCATAGAAAGGACTATTAAGCATAAAGTACCTTTTTGTTGGAAAGCAGTATGTGAGTACTAGGTTCACCCTCCAAACAAATTCCTTCAGAATTTACTTGAGTTGACCTCAATTCTTTCATGCTTACGTAAATGGAAGGCAGTGCCTTCACTTCTGAACAAACGTTTAGCAGCTTTGGTAGATGTTGTAATGTCAAGGATCATAATTGAGGGAACAAAATTGTATCAGCTACATCATTGCCATCTTTTAATTTTTGGCCATATTGTTCAACCATCTCATCCATAACCTTGCATTTTTTTATTTCTATTTCTTGGAGTTGTGGAACGCTTCAAGCCAAAGATATTGAAAAGAGACATTTAATTCCATCACAATCATCAACTTTTACAACTCTAAGTAACCAAAGAACCCTGGTGGAAGTTGTCTATGGCACAGTTCTTGCAAGTTAATCAGCTTCCTGAGATACAATGACTCTAAGGCAGGGAAGACAGGATTTCCTGGAACTTGTTCCACCGAATGCATGATATATTGAATTTCTGGACTACTTTCAACATGAAAATGCTTTAATGCTGGAAAACCTTCCCTATCTAATTCAGAAAGAACATGATTAGAACCACTTTTCACGTAAGTATAAATCTTTTACTCTTTGCAACAATTTACTAATACCGTCCATTGAATGGAGGCTTGTGTTGAGCTTATTGAGCTTCAGTGTTTCTGTGGTTTCACAATTTTTACACCAACTCCAGACATCACCAACAAGTATTTTAAATCTTATCAAGTTCTCAAAGAGTATGTCTTTTGGCAATACTTCAATATCTAAAGTGACCAAGTGAGACAAATATTTAAGCTCAACAAGGCTAGCATTAGTTTTTTGATCATTGGATCATTCAACCTCCCATCCTATAATTGCTAAGGCAACATCATGAACAACATCATGCATTCTCACAAACGCATTGTCACCAGTTTCTAGTAACAAATTTGAGGCTTTGAGGTTGTCAACCAATGTCTCAATTATGTTTCTTGTTTCTTCCAATGTATCGGTTCCTTGAAACAATCGTAGACCCGTAACATATTTCAACAAGTCATCTATAAAAATATCATTATCCATTAAACCACAAAGCAAGAACAATGACTTAACTTCATCACCATGTAAATGTCTGTAGCTCAACTCCAGACTTGAGTACACCATCGCATCCATTCCTCTTATGTTCGTTGGCATAGAACTTTTTAACTGTTGTAAAGCATCCTTCCATATAGACACACTCTTTTTTTTTAAGAGCCTTTACAACTGTTACAAGTGCAATTGGCAAAACTGCACATTCCTTTGCCACATTGATTACTATAGCTTGCAAATCCGGCTTGTCAATGGAATCACCCACTATCTTTTTAAATAAAACTAATGCTTATTTTTCTGGTAAATGTAAAATATGCATATCCTTCTGGGTACCCATCTCATTGGACAACACATGTTTATTTCTAGAAGTCAACACAATTTTACACCCCCTTATGGTCATATCCAAAAGGAATTCCCACTTCCTCCAAATAAAGTTGGGCCCAAATATAATCCAAAATGATTAGGATCTTCTTTTTCTTGATCTTCTCATTTAATCGAGCTGCTCTTCCCCATTCACTCTCATCTTCAAATTTCAAAGCTAGCTCCTTGAATTTCAACAACCTCCCTTGCCTTCTTCTTTGTTGCCCTGTTTAGCTTATACTGAAACTTCAAATTAGGACACAACCCCATGAAACAGCTCTTGTTTGCCTTCTTCCCATCTTTAAGAAACTTCCCAGCCTCTTCCATGAACCCATTTGCGCCTATAAGCCACTTGTCAACATCAGCTTCGATTTCATCCCCGTTCCTGATAGCTTCATCTGCGGAACGCTGCAGCCCAGCCCTGGCATCCCCTAGATTCTCAACTTGGTGGACGAGATTATCAATGTTGCTACGGTAGTTGAACAGATACCCAAATGGACGTCCAATTGGAGCAACCAGATATTCAACAACTTTTGCTGCAATCGCAATAGCTATTTTTGCCATTTCCAATTTGGTTTTTTTCTTTTCATTTTTTTTTTGGTGGGGATAATAAATGCAACCAAAAGCAGAGACTAAAAAAACAAAAGAAAACAACAACAGCAGCAGCAGCAACAGCTACAAACAAAGAAGAGAGTGGTAGCCAATGGATTGAAGGTGAGAAATGAAAACAAGGAAATGAAAGATTAAAGGAAACAGATGAGGATAGAATACAGAGAGACTCACCAGCTAAATGAAAATGCAAATCACAATCTCACTTGGGCTAGTAAAGAAAGAAAGGAGGAAAGAGGGATCAATGGTGAGAACCAATTTTCTACGCTAATCTGGTATTTTAATACACGACTTTGTTGGTGGCTTGCTGTCAAATGAGACAAAGGAAACACAGAGGAATTCGGAGTTCACATTGATAATGGGCTTACGAGACTTGATTTGGTTCAGCTAAGAACCCAACAGTACGGATGGACTTCACATCCATTCCCACCCCAAGGGCTTTATTAAATAAAAAACATTGATTTTTCATTCCTCAGCTTCTTCGTTTCTTCTCTTGCTCTTTAGGCCCTTCAGAACTGATGTTATTGCATTCTGAATCACCATTAAAATAAAAGTGTCATCTTGATACCAATGAGATGATGTGTTCCCTAAGAGCATGTTTGAAAGTTTGATAGTGATAATAGGAATCACTTAACATTTCTTTAACACTGAAAGTTTTTGTCTTTCATGTGGTAGAAAAACTAGAAATTCTTCCTAAAATTATTATCAAACACGCTCTAAACTTTGTGAGAAACAGAATTGCTTATAAGTGAATATGAGAAGCTTGTATTGAAGAGTTAGTTGACTCAAAATGTGTAAAAATGAATAAAATTTATTTTTGTAACATCTACATTTAAAGAAAATTTATTAATTTTAATTATGAAATTATTTTTTAAAATTGAAAATATTTATTGTATATTTAAATATTTTTATCAAGGATGCACATTCATATGTAAAAATATTTTATTAGAATTTTTTATTTTAACTAATCAAATATTTAACAATTATTTTTAATATGAGTGTAAAATGATTTTTTTTTTTTTTTTTTTTTGTGATTTCCTTTTTCGACCTCTATTGACGAAACCGATTTCTACACATTAAAGTTATGTTTGGTACATGGAAATGGAGAATAGAAATGGATATTTTGTTTTCATTCCTATATCTTTTTAAATAGGAATGAATTTGGTGATTTTAATTCTTTGTCTTTAAATGCATTTAAAAATATAAAGTTAAAATAATTATTTATTTCAATTTTAATGTTAGCAATAATGGAAATGACAATACAAAAATAAAAATAAATTGACAATAATATAAATACATATGATTTAAAATAATTTTTATTCTCATTTAAAAAAAAATTCTCAAAAGTTAAAAATAATCTTTTCTTTTCATTAATAAAAAAACATCTTTGAGATTTTTTTTCTTTTTTGCTAAGTGATAAAATCTTGTTTGGTGATATAATTTAGAAACAATGTTCTATTTTTAAAAACAACAAATAGTTTTTAAAAATTTATAACAAGCTTTGGTTATTGTTTTCTAGTAATAATTTTTAAAAATAAAGTGAAACATAAAACAATTTTTAGAAAACAAGTAGAAGTTATTTTTATTAATTTAAAAAAAAATACAAAGAAATAAGAAAAAAAAAACAACAAAATTAGAAAGGGTAAAACATGATGTCTTTGTTTTTTTTTCATTCTCTCAATCACCCAATATCAAAACAATAAATAAATAAATAGTAAAATATGATATTTTTTAATCATATTCGTTTTTATGAATTTCCTTTTAATTTCTCTAAATTTTTTTATTCAGCAAATAGATTCCAAATTAATCAACTCTTAATGCAAAAAATATTGATTTTTAAAAACAATTCCTAACCCAAAAACTAATTGAATTAGTATTAGAAAGTTAGAAAACTCAAAATTAATTAAATTAACACTAAAAATTCACAAACCCAAATTCATTTTGGATGATTTTACTAATTGTTTCTTTATATATAATTATAATTTTGTAAAATTTTTTACTAAGTAAATATACTCCAAATTAAGTAAAACAACATTGAGTTTACTAATAAATCTAGTAATTTTGGAAAATAATTTAAAATTCAAATAGTGATATAACAAATATTAGAAATTTACAAATAAAATTTGGTTTAAAATGACTATGGACCCGCATTTTTCACATGTGTCCCCACTCGTTGGAGAAATTCACTTTTATTGGTGAAAAACTATTTTTGTTAAAAACTGGAGTTACCATTTATTTTATTTTATTTTAAAAGGGAAAATAAAACAAGAAAGAAAACCCTAAAGAAGTGACTCCATAGTCTTGGAAAAGCATGTCTTCAAATAACTGAGTCTTGGTCGGGGATCAAATTACTTATTGAGAAGGTACATCAAAGAGGTAGCACCTCTCTAAGCCCTAAGGAGGTCTCTACTAGCTAGGTTGAGGGAAGGATGAAAATTAGTCAATCAATTGAGGATACCTAGGTAGGCAAAGGTGATTTCAAAACTCTATCATCACTAGCATGCCAAATAAGAATTCAAAACAACATCATAAAGAAATGGTAGTTTGCATACTTGAATCGCAACTTAAGTGCTATCGTGAGACATCAAAGTTAGTTTAAGCAACAAGATATATAACATACAACATGCATTTTACTTTATTCAAAGAACTAGGCACTAGTCAAAGCAATCTGAAGCACAATCAAGCATGAAGGTACTTCACACACAAAACATATCTATTTATAGAACTTAAAAAGATAAGAAGGGGAAAGACGCACCTGGATAGCATGCATTATGTATAAGGTTCTTCCAAAAATGCTAGAGTGGTTAGGACAAGTATAAATTATACAACATCCTCATTATGTTTAATATATAGTACCTAAGCCAAAATTGAGCCAAGATGAGTGAAATGATTCCAAAAATAAATAACAAATTCAAGCAAAGTACAAGATCATCAACATGCAGTTAGAAAAGTAAGCATCACAAAATAATTTCTAAACAAATATCTTGGAGTATATAGTACCTAAGCCAAAGTTGAGCTAAGATAAGTCAAATGACTCAAAAAATAAATAGCAAATTCAAGCAAAGTACAAGTTCATCAGCATGCAGTTAGAAAATGAAGCATCAAAAAATAATTTCTAAAAAAATATCTTAGAGCAGAAATTAATTACAAAAAAAATTCAGGAAACAACTCCTACACATCTAGAACAACATACAAAAAACAAATACTCATTCAAATGACAGATTGTAGCAAAGACACCAAATAGTTCTAGAAGGTCCAGATTAGGTAAAAAAACGATGACATGCATAAACCGAATTTTTTTAAAAATAATAAGGGATCACATAACACACAAAAAATTACACACATTGTTCAAAGTGTCTATATCACCAAAAAAAATAAAAATGAATCCAAGGTCAGGTAACACTCAAAAGTATTTTTAAAACAGTTAAGCTAATCGGATGTCTAGAATCCATCATGTACAGTAGGTACGAATTTGAAAAATCATATCTTCCTCAAAAAAGCATTTTCTTTTAATATTTTGTGTCAAAATTCAATTTCAAGAAGTTAAGAATCTGGGAAAAATATTCATTTAAATTAAAAATATTAGAAAACAATTTAATTTTCCAAAGTTCTCTCGAGTGTGCAAAAGTATGCCTAAATAGAGAATATTGAAGAGATGATCATAACTCAACTTTAAGAAAAGATTTATGACTCAAATAACATTCTAGAATCAAGTTCAACAAGTAAGGAAAATCATACAAGTTTTGGAAATTTTTTAAAAATATTCTAAAGTTGCTAAAACAAATTTTAAATCTAAATGGTCATTAGTTGAATGAAAACTAGCAGTAAGGAAGAGTTTTGAAATTTTTTCTTATGTAGAGGTTTCATCAAGTCCCTATTCAATTTCTGTAAGTTTTACCTGTGTATCCCCATTAGTTTGGGAGCACAAGTCCAAACCTATATGAATAAAAAAAAACAACAAAATTTTTAAAAAAGTAACAAAGGAGAAATACAACTTAGATGAAATGAGTTGCATAATTTTAATAGAAATGTGTTCTTTGCCTAAAGCTAGAATGAATGTTTTTCTAAAGCCTTTTATTGGTGATTTAAATGCTTTTGAAAATGATCTTAAGGGAAGCAAAAAGGGACCCAATGATTTGTTAAATCCCAATCAATAGACACAAAATAGAGATTTTTTATTTCTAACTTAAAAGGGTTTTGAAAATAAGAGAAAAACTATTTTGGATCCCCTTTTTGGCTACCTTTTATTTGGGATCAAGGAGCCAAACTTATGATGGAAAAATTTATTTTTGAAAAACAGAAAATTTGACTTAACTCAAAATGTCAATTTAATAAAAAAAATAAAAAATAAAAAAAAAACCTTTTCTAAAAGAAAGTTCAAACTCAATTATCATCATTAAAAAAAGAACCTTAAATAAGTCCAATCAAAATAATTTTAGAACTAGGAATTTACGCCATCAAACATAAGAACTTTCTAAATAAGAACCTAATCATTTAACCTACCGAAACAATATAATTTTAACACTAAAAAATAAAATAACTCCATAAAAAAGGAACATTTAAAACCAACTTTATTATCTAACTTGCCAAATCAATATAAATGCAACATTAAGAATTAATACCATCAAAATTAAGAACTTTTTGAAACAAACAATAACCTAATATTCCAAAACCAAAGTTTCAGTAAAATTTTAAAACTAAAAATTAACATCACTAGAAATAAGAACCTTTTAAAACAAGCAATAACCCAATATTCTAACATACCAAAAATGCAATAAGATTTTAATACTAGGAATCAACATCATAAAATAAAAAAAAAAAAAAATCTAATCTATTGACAAAACTAATTTATAAAACTCTAACTTTGACAATCTAACCGAAAATCAAAACTAACTCTTCCAAATGAATTTAGAGAATCCAAAAAACTAAATTAAATATTCTAATTTGCTAAACAAAATACAATGAATTAAAATTAAAATAACGCAACTATAGCTTTTTAAACTAACATAATGACTCACGACCAAGATTAAACAAAACTATAATTTTTGGAACTAAAACTTTCATTAAAATTCAAGCTAATATAAAGAATCATACAAAATTAAACAAAATTTCAAGCTTTTCTAATCATGATGAACCAATGTTAAATCAAAACTAAAATTCAAACTCCTCAAAGTTAAAAACTAAAAATGAATAGAAAATAAATTAAACAAAAAAAAAAAAAAACTAAAGTAATTTCAATCTAAAACAAAAAACAAAAAATTCCTTATCTTACCTTTTTTTCAAAAAAAATTCATGTGGTGTGTGTTCTCCATGGCCATGTGAACTATTTTCGTAGTTTCATATATCCCCGACGAGATGCAGGTTGGTGGGTGCTCTCTCAAACTGTGGTGCGACTACTCCTTATATATGCAATGGTGCGTGTCTTTGGAGACTCCTTTCGACGAATACAAACTTCTATGTACGTGTTTCCCAAATGATGCAACCGTGAAGATAAAAAAGTGGCCTGCATGTATGGAATAATAGGCTATGCACCAAGATTTCTTCCCTAACCTCGCGGCTGCTTGGTGGTCATTTCAAAAGTGCGTGTAGGCTGTATAATGGAATTTGTGGAGGCACATAAAAAAAATTCTAAAAGTTGTTGCTGTCTCTTCTTATATGGTTGCATGACTGCCTTATGCGTGCATGGCAGCCTTGTTGTGTGGCCCACTTAAGCCCTCCTCCCGTAGTCCATGCGTTGTCAGTTAATAAAAGAAAAGGCCTCCTAGAGAACTTTCTCACCATGGGTGTTGTAGTGTGCGTGTCCATCTCACATGGTGCGGCTATGATTGGATCTTCTTGGAGAATCATGTGTTGTTGCCTCCATTGAATACCTGATTGTGAATCCTCCTTGATGAACAAAAAAAAACTCCCCAAAAATCCTATCCTCGCCACCTATGTAGCCGACTATCCTCCTTTTTGAAGAAAATCTCACGTGTGCTCTCCTCCTCACCCACCATCCACAGAAGATCCATCATATCTCCCTTACGGCATGAATCAAAATCCCCATTCCCATAAGAGTCATCTCCCCAAAAATATCTCTCAAAGTCAATCTCCAAAATGGCATAGACTCTCTCAAACAAGTGGCAGCCCGAATACACATTCCAAAGATATCCTTATGCATGTGGACTAAGAGAGTCTTCCCAAAAGAAAACACAAAACTAACCCATGCTTATCACCCAAGGAACCCCACCTTTTTCAAAAACTTCTTAATCACCATATTTAACTCTCCAAAGATGATCTTCAATAACGGCCAAAAGAGTTTCTTTCTTTCTCAGAGTCTTACAAGAATCAACTCTTTCATATCCATTGGTAAATTTCCCTGTATATAAAAAAATAAAATTATTAAATCAAATAAATGAATAAAAATTTTAGAGAATGATAAAATAAAAATAATAAATAAATAAAGAAATAGAAAGATAATAAATAAATAAATAAATGAGCCACGCAAGCCATGTAAGTCATGCAACCATGCAAGTCATACAAGTCATGCTAAGAATGACTAATGGGCCAAGTGTGCCTAAGTGGACCTAAGTGACCTAAGTGGGCCTAATGAATCTTAAGGGGCCTAGGGGTGTCCAAATGGATCTAAGTAACCTAAATGGGCCTAACTAAACCTAGAAGGTGTCTAAGTGACCTAAGGTGATTAGGACAATGCCTAAGTGACCTACGGTGATCAGGACAATGCTTAAGTGACCTAGGGTGAAGTGTAATATGCCTAGGTGACCTATGGTGAGCCAAAATGTGCCTTAGGTGAAGTGTAATGTGCCTAAGTGACCTAGGGTGAGCCTAAGTGGTCCTAAGTGACCTAAGGTGAGTGCATGTAATCTAAAAGGTGCCTAGGTGACCTCGGGCGAGTGTGTGCAAGCTAGAAGGTGCCTAGGTGTGCCTAAGAAGTGTTTAATTGAACCTAAGTGATTTAAGATGCATGTAAGTGACCTAAAGTTTGTACCTAAATAAGCTATCCTAAAAAGAAAGGAAAAACCTAAGTCTAAATTCGGGCTGCCAAAGGTCACAATGGAGGACTAGATGAATCCCTCGACCAAAGTCTCCAAGGTGGCTAAAAAAAGTAAGCTTGTGTGAGTAGCTATGGGCCATTAGGGAATTGTTATAGACTATTGAAAGAACACTTAAGGTATGTGTTAAGAAGACAAAATAGAGGGTCTACAATGACTCTATTATTTTTCTTCTACATAGAACCATATTTTTCTTATTCTTTCTTTCTATAGAAATAAATTTTAAATCAACCGAGGCTTTATATTGAATTTATTAATAAGTTTAATAATTTTTAAAAATAATTGAAAACTTAAATATATATAATCACTAAAAACTAATAAATAAAAACTGATATATATATGAGTCATGACTTTATTGTTCTTCTATACACACAACTATGTTTTTCGAGTTTTCTCACTAGGTAAATAAATTTTAAATTAAATGAGGTATAATTAATGCTTTGAATTATTTGGAATTCAAAAAATTAATTAATTTTACTTATAGACTAAATAAAAAATTTTAGAACACTCTATTCTGAATTAATTACTAGACTTATACATGTAATGAACAACTTGAGTCATTTATATCTTAAAAAGTTTATTTATTTTTAAATTCATTTCAAATAAAATAGTATCAACAATTATTATTTTTAAATTATTATTGTTTATTTTTAACAAAATTGATGAATATTTATAAAAACAAATATAATTTATTATTTTATTATAGTATTACTATTCATATTTTATTAAAAAATATTGATTTTTTAATTTATTTGTAATTGAAAATTTATTTTTAATAAGATTTCAATGAAATTTAGTTTATATTATATAAATTGAATTTTTTTTTTTTTTTATAAAATCAAATAAAAAAATTGTAGACCCTTCATTTTTTCCTCCTAGCATATGTCTTATTAGGTGTTCGTTCGGTACTTTACAGTAATTCTCTAGTGGCCCATTACTACTCATCTAGCTTATCTCTTTTGAGCCACCTTGGAGGCTTTGGCTGAGGGGTTTATCCAACTCCTCATTATAACTTGAGCTGTCATTCGAGTTTAGATTAGACTTCACTTAGGTGTACTTTAGGTTAGACTCAATTAGGCCCACCTAGACTCACCTTAGGCCCATTTAGCTACACGTGGCCCATTAGGCACCACCTTAGGCCCACCTAGGTCACTTAAGTCCATTTAGGCACACTTGACCCATTAGACATGCTTAGCGTGACTTGTATGACTCACATGGTTGCGTGGCTTGTATTGCTTATTTTACTTATTTACTTACTTTTATTTTTATTATTATTATCAATCACTTTTATTTATTCATTTATTATATTTATTTATTTTTATTTTTATTATTGTCAGTCACTTTTATTTATTTAGTTATTTATTGTTATTTATTTGTTTATTTATTATCTTCCTATTTATTCATTTATTTATTATTATTATTATTTTATCATTCTCTAAAAATTTTATTCATTTAATAATTTGATGTTTTTATAGGGAAATCTACGTAATGAATAAGAAGAGTTGATTCTTGTAAGACTTTGAGAAGAAAGGAAACTCTTTTGGGTGTTATTGAAGATCACTGGAGAGTTAAAATAGGGTTGAAGAAGTTTTTGAAAAATGTGGGACTCCTTGGGTGATATGCATTTTTTAAATTCAAAAAGGATTTTTCTAGTGGAGGAAACATAGAATTTGGAGAAAGAATGAATCCTCCACGCATGGGACTGCTGCCAAAGGCCAATGAAAATATGGCTGGTGTTTTTGGATAGGGGAGAGGTTTTAGAAAAGGGGGATTTTCAACATGAGAGGAAAAAAATAGAAAGTCAAGAGAGAACATCTAGAAGGTGGGAAGAGAAAAGGAATAGAAGGGGAGAAAGAGAAAATGAAGATGTTCGGGGATCTTTGGAGAAGCCAAGAAGAACTCCCAGGTACGATCCTTGTGACTTCTTGTACTACCTTTCAACCTTCCAGATTGGTGTATTAATGTTAGAGATTATTTTATGATGGTTTTGTTGGAAAATTTTTATATGGGCTAATATTAATTGAATAATTTGTATTTGCAAAAACGGGTTAATGGATAGTCTATTCTATAATGAGCCCAATTAACTAGTGATCACATTTTAGATTGGGTTTTGCCTCTTTTGAGTAGAAGCTCAGTTGAGTGGCAAGTGTAGGCTATGGGTCTCATTGAAGCCCATTATGGGAGGGCCCAATGAGAATCCAATTTGAGTTATGCTAAGTCCCCTCTCTAATCTAGATAAAAAGGGTTTATCTGTTTTCCCATAGAGCCACCATATCTATTATCAAGATCATAGAGAGGAAGACTTGGTTGCAACAATCAATCACGGTTTTTTATCATGGCTCAAACAGGTATGTTCTTTATAGTGATTTCCTATTGTTAGTATCCTTTAATCATGTATGATTAATCTATGTGATTATGTAAATATTTTTACAGGTTTGTATATGGGTTATCTCTAGCACGGCATTCTTTATTGCTTCGATGGTTTTGTTTGGATAAATGCATGAATTTGGGTTCATTTATGTTACGTGATGTCTCGGGACCAGCTTCTTATGCCTATTATAAACCCATTCTCTTGGTTCTTCGATTATTTATGCTAAAGTTCATTGAAGAGATGATGAAATCTAGTTTGATTGAGTGAATTTCATTAGTTTACTTCTTTATTCATGTTGTGCTTTGTTTCCCTGCTGACACACCCATTCACGAGTATCCCAAAGAGGTTTATTATTCATTCTGCCAGCATGTCTCCTGTCTTGGAGCCCGCTACAGATCCCAAGGAGTGAGGTCAGTGCTAAGTTATGGTTGAGTCCACTGGTGCTTTCACCAGTAGGGAATAAACTACCATACATTTGAAGAGTGGTGCCAGGGAGGTCATCATTTCTGATCCAAGTGGTCACCTGTCCACCCAGTTGCACCCAGGAATCCATGTCCCACATGGCCATGCATGGCCCCTTGGTGCACACCTTCCTCTCACTGTTTAAGACACATTGTCAGTGCTTAAACCCACTCATGATAGAAGGTTTATGCAGTCTTCATACTCAGTTAATCTAGCCCTTTTAGGATTACATGATTGCCATTCACAACCCACTTGGAGGGGTTAGAACCACCATTGGAAAGTGGATCTGCCACTTAAAAATCTACAACACAGGCATATGAGAAATGGGGCAGCAGCCACTTTCGGAAGTTTTAGGATGTGCTTCGACAAATTCCATTGTACAGCCCGCACATGCATCAAAAGAGCCTCCACAGGTAGCACTTCTGGGTAATGGATAGTAGCATATGATTTGATTTTTTTAGTTGAGCAACTTGCATGCACAGGCCATAGAAATTAAAGTGGAGGGTGCTCCATTGAAATGTTAGCATTATGTTAGATTGAAAAATTAAAACTTTGTTTGTTGAGATTCATGGTTATGGTTTGAAAGTTGGAATCGTGTTTGGTTTCATTATGATCCATTGGGCTAATTTGAAATGTTCGAATTTTGCTTAATTTAATTTTGATTCATGATGTCAATTTGGAAAAATAGGATTTTGTTTAGTTTATTTTTAATCCATATTGTTTAGCCATAGTCTTGTAGATTTTAATCCTTAACTTTAATTAATTCCATATGATCAAACTCCTTTTTATGTTATTTAATTTGAGTTTCAATTCATTTTTTTCAGATTAGGTCTTTTTATTATTTTAGTTTATTTATCTAATGGATTCTGAGTGTTAAGTTTCATATTTTGATTTTGTTTTGACCTAGTTTTAATCCATCTTGCTTAGTCATAGTTTTATAGTTTTATTTTTGTTTTTTGGTTTAGTGGATTCGTGAGATCAAGTTTATACCTTTAGTGTTGTTTTAGATTTAGTACTAATCTATTTGTTTAGTTTGGTTGTCTTCACAATTTCCAGTTCCTTAGTTTAGTTAATTCCATGTGTTCAAATTTGTCCTCTTTTAGTTTAATTTAATTCATCTATTCATTTTAAATACTCTTATTATTTTAAGCACATTAATAAAAACTGATCTGATATATGCAAGTTCATGTCTTTTTAGGTTCATGTAAATTTAGTTCAATTCATTTTATTTAGTTCATAAGCTTTTATAATTTTAGTTCATAAGATTAGTTGTTTCATGTGATAAAATGTTCGTTTTGAAGTTTGTTTTTAATTCAATTTAATTCGTTTAAATTAACTCAGAAGTAAATCCATGTCATGTCTTCAGAGTTTGATAATTTGTTTCTTGTTTTTTAGTTTTACGTCATTAGATGATTATTTTCCATGCTATTCAAAGCCTTGTCTTTTATTTTTGAAAATTTAGGAAATTCTTAGGAGCTTAGTTTTCTGGTTACCACATATTATTTTTGGTGTTGGCTTATATTTCATGTTATTAATTCTTAGGATTTAGTTTCCTTGTTAAAGTATAAAGTTAGATTATTTGATTTTGAAAGCATCGTTAATTTGTTTGATATTTAGTTTCCTAGTTAGTACATGAAGTTTGATTATTTGATTTGGAAAGCATTGTCAATTTGTCTAAAATTTAATCTCTTTGTTAATAAATTAAGTTTGTTTGTTTATTCTTGAAAGCATGCTTATTGTTTGTGATTTAGTTAAAATTCATGATGTTGGTTATTTATCTTTGAGATACTATTTTTTGTAGAATAATAATACAAAAAAAGAAAAGTGTTTTTTTAGGAATTGATATTTTGAGTTAAATCAAAATTGCTACCTCCTTTTCAAAAATGAATTTTTCCATCATAAGTTTGACTCTTTTATCCCAAATGAAAGGTAGCCAAAAAGGGGATCCAAATTAGAAATCAAAACCCTGTATTTTCAAAACCCTCTTAAGTTAGAAATCAAAAATCTGTATTTTGTGTCTATTGATTGGGATTTAACCTTTTTGCTTCCCTTAAAATCATTTTCAAAGCATTTTAAACCAATAAAAGGCTTTAGAAAACCATTCATTGGAGGTTTAGGGAAAGAATACATTTTCTTTAAAAATTATGCAACTCATTTTATCCAAGTTGCATTCTTTTTATGGTTTTATGATATTGTAGACATCTTGAAAATAAATTTATAACTTTGTTTGAGTTAAAAAGCATTTCTAAAATGAAAGATATAAATGATTCTTTTAGGGGTTCTGTTTTCACCCAGTTCTGACCACCCGAAATGTTTTTATAAAAATAAATTATCCTATGACTTTGTAAATTCAATTTGATATTTTTCCTCAATTCTAGACTTTCTTAAATTGACTTTAGATACAAAAAATATTGAAAATAGTTTTTCCAATTTAAAGATATATACAAAAAATATTGAAAATAAATTCAATTTGATATTTTTCCTCAATTCTACACTCACTGCACTACCTTAATTTTGAACAGAGGGGTTGTTTGATTGTTTTTAAAATTGATCCATATGCCTTCTGACCTGTATTTATTTATCTTGTAAAATAGGCATTCCAAAAATGTTTCTTGATTTTTTATATGATTTTGTGACACTTCTATGTTAGTTTAAAAAATCATTTTATGCATGCTATTGAATTATGCCTTGTTCTGGACCTTCTTGGATGTTTTTGTAAACTAGGATTAAATGGAGCTTTATTAAATTTCTTAGCTAGTTGAATGATCATTTAGACACATAGGAGAAGTTTCTTGAATTTTTTTGTAATTAAATTCTCACTCTAGATATTTGTTTTAGCAATTGTTTTGCGAAAGCTTCTGTTTGACAACATGCTAGAAATTTTGTATAGTCTTTAAATTATCTTTTAATGTGAAGCTAATTGATATATTTTTGCTTGATCTTAGCTTTGTTATTGTGATATAGACATGATGAGGATGTTGTTTGGTTTTCCCATGATAAAAATAATGTTTTTGGATATTTGTTTACGATTTTCCAAGTGAATGCAATTGTTCTACCCCTTGTTGCATGTTTTTTTTTGTCTTAGCACTAATTTTGACACTTATAACCGTCTTGAGTATTGGTTTAAATTTAACAATGAGCTTGTATGTATGTCCTAGGTGTAGATGATACTCCCTTGGAATCTTGCTTATTTTTTAGCTATACAAATGTTGTATATATTAGTGTTTTGCATCATAGTTATTTATTATCACGGATTGTTCTAACCCTATTTTATCACGTGTAAACACGTTGTACACCTTTTATCCCTTTAATTATACAAACATGCAAACCTTGAGTGTGCAAATTCGGACATGTGGCTTTGTATGTTTTGTCTGTTACTTGATTATTTGAATGAGATAAAATGCATGTTGCATGTTATACATCTTAGTGTTTGAACCAACTTCAATGTCTTGTGATAGCACTTAAGAAGTAGTCCAGGTACCACCCTAACTCTTCTTTATGCTTGTGATTTGATTTCTTATTTCGCATGCTAGTCTTAAAATCACCTTAGCCTACCTAGGCACCTATAATCAACTGATTAATAGCCACATTTCCCTCAACTTAGCTAGTAGAGACCTCTTTAGGGCTTAGAGGGATGCTGTCTCTTAGAGGTACCTTCCTAATAGGTAACCTAATCCCCGGACCAAGACTCGAGTTTTCAAGACATGCTTTTCCAAAACTTTGGAGTCACTTATTTAGGGTTTTCTTTCTTGTTTTACTTTTCCTTTTAAAATAAAATAAAATAAGTGGTGACTTTGACTTTTTTTTCCAAAAGGAATTATTTTTCCCTATTAAAAAGCTAGTCTTGCCAATTGAGTGGGGACCCACGTGAAAAATGCGGGTTCACATATACACTTGGTCTTCTAATATGTCTAATGTCACCTTTGATATACCACTCTTTCATCCTGTTAGGTTAATTCCTAAGGAATGGTTAATTCTACGTAAACTAGCTTCTATGCAACTAGCTACTACATCCAAATTAATATTGAGTCCAAATGATTAGTTGGGCTTATTCTAAAGTGAGAAAGAAAGTAATAATAAATAATAGACATGATAACTTGTAATAAAGAAAAAACAACCATGCATATGAAATAATTGAACATTCAAGGCAAGTTGGAAATTGATTTAACAAAAATGTAGTGTTCTCAAACTACATGTCTTTTTGCAAGGTATCCTAGTATCATAAGAATCAAGCCTATGTGGGGTAGGTCATGATGTTATTACTAGTTAGAGACTCTCTCTCATATTGACCTCCGACCTTAACCATGAAAGGTATCTAAATGCAAGATCAACATACCTCTTCTTTGGCCCAATGGACTATGCAAGTGGGACAACATAGGGTAATTTGACCACTTCATATCCAATGTCAAATGTATAATCTTTGTCTTTAAACAATCAATGTCGCCAAGTAAGGAACCCCCCTTATGGCGGTGGTTGCTTCCACTACAGACATATCTAGTATTGTCCATAAGGAGAGTCCATGTCCCTTGATTACTAGGGCCCAACCTATTGTGGGGATAGTAATGAACCCAAATCAAGATAGACTAGATAATAGAGGTCGTGGGCTTGCCTATGACCCTCTCCCACTTAATCTTTTGAATTAATTAAGAGCATTTTAAATCCTTATGTAGACCCCGCATTTCGGCTCATGCGTTTCCCACTTGATGGCGAACTCGATTTTAATTTGAAAGATTGATTTTGTTGATTAAAAATGACTTGGAGTCGCCACTTATTTTTGTTTTATTTTTAAAAGGGTAAACAAAATAAGAAAGAAAAACCCTAAGCGTGACTCCTTATTTCGGAAAAGGTGGCCTGTGAAAAACCGGATCGGGCTCGGGGGTCAGGTTACTTATTGGGAAGGTACGGTAAAAGACCATAGCACCCCTCTAAGTCCCTAAAGTCGGGTCTCTACTAATACAATGAAACTGACGTGGCAATCAACGAGAAAGTCAATGGATACCCACCTAAATCATGCACAATATGAGAATCAAAACACGCAATAGAGATTGACTAGAATGGGAGTGGATGCGTACCTCGGCCATGAGCCATAATGCGCTATCAAGAAACAGAATTAGTGCACAATTGATGAATACAAAATATAGCTCATGCGTATCGGAGTGCAAAACGAAGCTCAAGCAAAATACACTAAGCACAACAGTTGACAAATCAAAAGAGATCGAACATAGGGCCCCCGCCAAAGCCCAATTTATTACTCATGAACTAGTCTTACAAATCCCGTGTTTTGGAATTATGGAGAATTCATTATTGCTTACCAGAGGATTATTTAGGAACTGAAAGAGGATTAAAACTATTCGAGTGAAAACCGGATCCCGGGAGTTTATTTGAAGATTAGAGTATTTGGAATTAAATTTAAAATATTAGAGCCTCGGTAATTAAAATGAAATTTGCCAAAGAAAATGAGAAATGAACTTTAGGGAATTAAACTGGACAGATATAGATTTTGAAAGTTGAATTTGTAATAATAATAATAATAAGGAATGAACTTTAGGAAATTGAACTGCGAGAATATAGATTTTTAATAATAATAAGAAGAAATGAACTTTAAGAAATTAAACGGCTAGAGTATAGATTTTAATAGTAATAATAATAATAATAATAATAATAACAATAAATGATAATAATAATATGAATAAACGAAAGGGATTAAAAAGGGCTTTGGAATTATAAGGGCCTAAGGTGATAACAATAACGATAATAATAATAAGGATAATTACAATAACAATAAGGTTTTGAAATAATAATAATAATAATAACGATAACAAGATTTTGAAAGTCGAATTAATGATAACAATAATAATAATGAGATTTTAAAAGTTAAATTAATAATAATAACAATAAGGTTTTGAGGGTTCGAATTAATAATAACGATAATAATAATAATAATAATAATAATAAGATTTTGAAAGTGGAATTAATAATAATAATAATAATAATAAGATATTAATGATAAGATTTTAAAAGGTTGGATTAATAATAAAAATAAGAATAAGATTTTGAAAGTGGAATTAATAGTAATAATAATAATAAGATTAATGATAAGATTTTAAAAAAGTTGGATTAATAATAAAAATAAGAATAAGATTTTGAAAGTGGAGTTAATAATAATAATAATAATAAGATTAATGATAAGATTTTAAAAGGTTGGATTAATAATAAAAATAAGAATAAGATTTTGAAAGTGGAATTAGTAATAATAATAATAATAATAATAATAATAGGATTCTGAAAGTTTGGATTAACAATAATAATGATTCAAGAGATTAACCTGCGAGAATATAGATTTTTAATGATAATGATAATAATGATAATAATGACAATCACAATAATAATAATAACAATAATGACGATAATAACAGTAATAACAATAATATCAATAATAATTCTAAGGATAATAATAATAGAAATAACAACGATGATAATAATAATAATAATAATGACAATAATAAGATTTGGAAAATTGAATTAATAATAATAATGACTATGGTGATAATAATAATAATAGGATTTTGAAAAAGTTGAATTAACAATAATAATAATAATAATATTAATATTAATAATAAGATTCGAAAAATTGAACAGATAATAATAATGACAATGATAATAATAATAATAATGGTAATAATAATAATAATTGATAATAATAATAGCAATAATAATAATTAATATTGATGATATCCATTAACAATAATAGTAATGATAATAATATCCGCTAATAATAATATTCGTTAATTATAATAACATCCGTTAACGAAAATAATAATGATAATAATACTTTAAAAGTTGAATTAATAAAGATAATAATAATAAAAGTTGAATTAAAAATAATAATAATAGTAAGATTTTAAAAATTGAATTAGTAATAATAAATACAATAATAATAAAGTTTAATTATCAATAATAATAATACTGGTAATAACATTAATAATAATAATAATAATAGGCTTTGAAAATAGGATAAAGGTTGGAAATGGGCTTGGGCTTTTGAAAAAGGATTAGAAGGAGGTTAGGAAATGGGCCTTGGGCTTGGAGAATGGGTTAAGGGTTAAAAATGGGTCTGGGCTTCATCTTCTTCCTAGCTCCCCCCCCGCGTCTGGCTGCTCCATTGGAACCACCTTCTTGAGGCGACGACAGCGTGGCGCAGTCCTAGAGCGATGGCAGCGGCGGCGTGGTCGTGGGCGAGTGCAGTGGCGGCGAAGTCCCGGAGCAAGACGGCGGTACGGTCTTGGACGAGTGCAGCGACGACGTCTTGGACGAGTGCAGCGGCGGCGTGGTCGAGTGCAGCGGCGGCGTGGTCCCGGAGCAAGACAACGGCGCGGTC
Organism: Vitis riparia; assembly: GCF_004353265.1. Lineage (NCBI taxonomy): Eukaryota > Viridiplantae > Streptophyta > Magnoliopsida > Vitales > Vitaceae > Vitis > Vitis riparia. The sequence continues at coordinate 18,485,956 of NC_048444.1, forward strand.
TTGGACAAGTGCAGCGGCGGCGTCTTGGACGTTGCTGGCCATGGTGGTGGTGCAGGCGCGCGCGTGGCCGAGGCGGGTGATGGCGGCCTGGCGACGTGACGACCCATGAAATCCCAAAGAAGGACAATGAGGTGCACCAGGGGTGCATGAGGATGAAGGCATGTATGGAAACCGAAACAAGGAACATGAGAATGACAATTGCCATACATGAACAGAGATGGGCACCAAATAGAAAATGAAAACGAGAACAGAGCATAGCGTGCATACAAACGGGTTCAACCCAAAACCAAACCTGTGGCCCTTGATGTCCACAGCAAACAATGAAATATCATGTATATATCCTCAAATGATGAAGTAGGCATTAAAATGGAAACTTACCACGCCTGAGGAAGCTTCTTCTACTTGGTCTCCCTCCCTTTCTTTCCTTTCTTTTTCCTCTGCTTTTCTCCTTTCCTTCCTCTCCGGATCCCCCTCGCCCTTCCAGCTGGTGTTGCCCCCGCTTTTGATTCCCCCCCCCCCCCCCCCCCCCCCCGAGAAAAAAAAGAATCCAGAGGCAGAGCCAAAACTCTCCTTTTTCCGTCTTTTCTTTCTCTGCTCTCTCTCTCTCTCTCTCCCCCCCCCTTCCCCTCCCCCCCAAAAAACCCTTCTCTCTTTCAGACAGCTTCCTCTGTCACCCTTTTCTTTTCTTTCTTTTCAGTCGTCCTCCCTGTCCTATCTTGTCACCCCATGCCCTTCATCCTAGGGTCGTCAGAGTAATCATCATAGAAGAGTAAAAACCTAAAAAAAATGCAAAACTCCTCTAACCCGGGAGGGGGTCTACACCTTAGTAATTACCTTGATGAATAAATTATCTACTTTTAGAATTTACAAAAATATTTATTTACTAATTGGAAACCTAGTGTAATAGGAGAATGTCAATATGAAATTTTAAAATTTGCATGAGAGTACTTTGTCAAAATAAATTTTGATAAAAAGCTCTATTCTCAAAATTTTAAAAACTATTTTCATAAAATTCCCCTTTCATTACACAAATCCAATTAATAAATATTTTATCTAGGAAATACCTTCAAATTCATCAAATTGCTAAGTATTTTGGTAATAAACTTTTAATGATAAATTATATTTGATGAAAATTTTCAAAATATTTATTTTCCAAATTGGAAACTCTAGTGTAAGGAAATTACCATTAATTTATGAGATTTTGAAAATATCGAGAGCACTTTATCCTCTATAGGAACTTTTTCTTCTCATATTAAAAAATCCTCATAACATTTACTTTCCTTATTCCTTACATTTTTCCAAATAAATATTCTCATGGAAATTTTGTAATAATTTATTCCATTAAATATTGACAAAAACACAACTTTTAGTAGTTCCTTAATGGATAAAATATTCTCTATGAAAAAACTTCCAAAAAATGTTTTATTTCCTTAAAAGAAATTAAACAATCTATTTTGGAACATATTTTCAAAATATTTTATATCTCCATTAAATTATTAAAACATTTCGCAAAAATTTTGGTAATCTTTCTTAAAATAAATTCTCTATCATGAGATTTTCCAAATCCGTTATTTACTTTTTAAATTGGAACTTATGTGCTAAAATAATTGCTTTCTTATTCCTTTATCCTTAAACTATCCATATCCATAAAAGCCCTTCTCTCAAGGGTGAAGAGCTTGAAGAACTTGATGGTTTCCTCATTTTTAGGAGCAGAGCCTTGAGGACCATCATAGTTGTCATTCTCCTTTTCTCAGGGTGGGAGAGCTTAAAGAACCACCTATCGAAAATCAAGTGAATAGTCCCAAAAAGAAATAGAAATAGGACTTTTAACAACAAATAGTTTTAGAAAAACAACAATGAAAAATGTTTCTCATGAAAATTTATTTTCCTTAAGAAAAACCAAAATCATTTTTCCATTATTTTATTATTCAATTATCTCATGCTAACCAATCAACATAGCATAACATAGTAAAATAAATCAATTACTTTGATGGCCTTAGGGATCTTGTTACATGAATTTATAATCCATTTGGATTATAATCCAAATTTACCAAAAATAAACCTACAACTAAAAAGGATTACAAGCAAACCCTAATTTATTACAAAAAAAATCCCAAACAATGCTTTTTTTTAGCCATCACCCCTTCCTTACTTCCAATTTGCTATCACCAGCAATCAAGTGCCTAAAAAATTTTTAGCACCATGGGAAGCAACTTACCACTGCTAGAAGCACTGCTTGATCACTCAAGCACTTATTTAACTACTTGAGTGTTTGACACCACTACTCAAGCTCTAATCTAGGTGCTCGATTGCTACATCCTTTTTTCTGCACAAGGTTGTTCTTCTATAGATTTCCATTGTTTTCTTTGTTGGAAAACTTACCTTGGTCGATGTGGGATTCATGATGGCTGTGAATGAGGTCCTAAACTATTTTTACAAGATTGATAAAAAAAAATTGGATTTTAAATCAAAATCCTATACTCTAATGGTTTTGAGTTCACAATCAATCTATTGAATTAAAAATAGGATTTTTACTATGCAACAAAAATAATAAGATGATTTTTACGAATAACACATATATTTTCAACCTTGGAGGTTGTAGAAATGTTTTTGGTGTGCTTTTGAGGTATAAAAGAATTAATCTTAATAAAAGGTTAAATAAATGATTTAAATGCTTAGATGCCAAAAAAACATTATAGTAAAATTCCTTAGGAAAGAACTTTGAGTAATTGTTTATGGAAAACAAGTTAAGTCAACCTAAGTAATTGAAATTGGATATTTCTTGGGATGAATTGATTTACCTAATTTTGGTATAGGGATAATTAATAAATAAATATATATTTAGAGTATAAAATTTATTCAAACTTTAATCAGAAGGATTCCATTATATCTCTTAGGTGATTCATAGGAATTTTTTGCAACTTTGTTCATTTAGAATATTCAAGTCAAAGGATTTTGTAAAAATATAGTGTTTTTTTTTTTTTTGTTTTTATAAATGATCAAGTATATTTTTGTAAATTCAGAAAAATATTTAGATACGTTTGAAATATTGAAATTGGGAATTGTTTTACTTTGACTAATTTTTGTCTTACATGTGCCTTTTGGTTATCTAGTCTTAGTCAACAAGGGAAATGATGTTGATCTTTGTTTCCCTTGGTGGGGTAATGATGATCTAAAAACCTAGTCAACAAGGTAGTTATTGACCTATAGTATACCACTAGATTGATTATGGTTCTAGTACCATCCACCAACATGTAAGAAACATTTAAAGCTAGCCACTTTTATAAGTCCTACTATGATGGACGTTTCTGTTAACAACCAGAATTTTGTTTTGTAAATATATAGGTTTATCAAGAAATTTGATTTTATACTTTCATGACAATAGAACATGTAATAGAAGTTTGTTTTGTATGATTATACTCATGTTACACAGATTTCTTATTTTGATTTTTTTTTAAAATAAATATACTTGATCTCTACCCCATATTGGGCTTTCGAGATTACTCTTTTATTAAATGTTTTTAAGTGCACTTGATTCTAAGGAGTGACATGGGTAGGAAGAGCTCAATAACTACCTTTATTTGTTTAGTTTTGAGACTAATTTACTAGGATTTTAGTGGCTTTTATTTAATACTACTTTTGGAAGAATTGTCATAAGTTTGATTTATGGATTTTTGTATGTAAAGACAAATTTCTAGTTAAGACTTTTTGGTAATCTTACTACTTCAGACAGGTTTTGTTATTAGCATGTCACTAATTTTTTCAATTTATTAGGTCATTTTCATGTCAAGTCTTTGGGTTTCACAAGTGAAATATTAATGACGTGGTGTCCTGACTTTGGGTTTGAGCTGCCTTACTAGGGCTTACAAGTATTCTAACTTTGAGAAGGAAATGTTTGTCGCTGCCCCACCTATCTTAAAGGCTAAAAAGTCACTCAATATACCGGTGATATATCAATCTAGCAAGTGTTCATGTTCCATAAATCTTCTAAGGGTGTTGTATTAGTCGATGGTATGTGAATTAGGGTTCAAGACAAAGAATCCTAGGTTATGTTTTCAAAACTATAGTTTTTTACTCTCACAATAGTGTTGTAGGATTTGATAAAGTTCCAAGATTTTAGGTAGCTCCCATAGGCCGAAGGGAGCTAGTCTAAAAAGGAAATTCAAGAAATTCAAGAAGTGGAGCAGACACGGTTATGACCATCTAAAAGACAATGGTGTGAAATTTCAATCATTCATGGAGGAGTTAGAGTTGTTGGATCGTGGAGACACTTTTGTTTTTACACTTTTGAAGCTTAGCCCATATAAATTCTTGTTAGGTTCCCCTATAAATTTAAAGGAGATACAATGGTTCACATGTTAGATTGTTCCACTTAGCAAATTCATATCATATAACTTGAACAAATGCCTACCCCTTGTCAAACTACTTAGAAAAAAGTATCAACCTCAATGGATGGATGATAGTGAAAATGCCTTCCAACAATTAAAGCATTATTTATCATCACCTCCTCCAATGTCATACCAAGAAATAGGGGAGGAATTAAACTTATATTTGGTCATTTTTACCATACTTCAATGTGAGTCCCTTTTTAAAAGTCCCATGCACAACCATAATTTAGCATCTCAATGTTAGGCCTTTTTTTATTAGAGTTTCCACAACAATAATTTATCTTTTATTTTTATTCTTTAAATGAATCTCAATATAACATGGGAAGGAATTTTCAAATATTTTTTTGAATATATTGGTTGGTATAGATCTCTTATTGGCTATTAAACCATGTACCTTCAATGCTAGTTGTCATTGTCATTGCTCTATACTTGCTATTTGATTTTGTATTCTCTTTATTGTCAAGTCTCCAATTACAAGGACTTTTAATTTGTAATATTTGATGAGCATTCAGGTGTTGAACCCAAACAAGTGATTGAAAATGAGTTCAAGGAGAGAATGAAAGAACAAATTTTGATATTTTTGTTATTAATCCTTTGATAGGAGGCTTAAGAAACAATATTGTAGACCCCCATTTAGGGCTCATGTTTTATCACATTTGCTGTAAGTTTTTCTTTGCAGGTGGAAGGCTCTCAAGGAGCCACGTGTCTCTTCCAGATTGACTAGTAAAGAATCAAGTTAGTGGTTTTGATGGCCAATGGAAGCTGGACACATGGAGATTTCTTTCAGCAGAAAAAGCTGAAAACTATTGAGGATGGCAGCTGCAGGGTAGTGGAGAGAGGCAGCTGTGTGAGGTGTCTTGGGGGATGCCGTTAGAAGATATTTTTTGGAGAAGGAGAACGGGGGGGGGGGGGGGAAGAACCAGAGAGTAAGAGTTTTCCAGAGAGAACAGAAAGCTGGTGGGAGAGAGGATAGGCCTCCATTGACGACTGTGAGAGATTTTTCTGAGAGAGTTTTAGGGGGAGTGTTTCTGTCACTGAAAGGAGGAGAAGGTAGATTCGAGAGAGTTGCAGAGAGAACTGGAGGAAAGGAAATGAGGGAGATTGCTTGAGATATGTGTGTTTTTGAGGTGACTTGAGGAAAAAGATATCTAGGAGGGAAGGATAGTGAACCAGGGGAGCAGTTCATGGATTTTCTGGAAAAATGTTGGAGCAAGAACAGCTAGAGATCCAACATAGCTTATTGGATAAGATCGTTTTCAGGTATGCATCCACATCCACTCGGGTCATTTTCTGTATGCATGTTTAGATTCTCACATGTGCATGATCACTCTGAGTATTCATTGATTCCCTCATCAATTGCAATGATTGCTTCATTTTATTAGTAGAGACCCGACTTTAGGGACTTAAAGGGGTGCTACGGTCTGTACCGTACCTTCCCGATAAGTAACCTAACCCCCGAACCCGATCCGGTTTTTCACAGACCACCTTTTCCAAAATAAGGAGTCACACTTAGGGTTTTTCTTTCTTATTTTGTTTACCCTTTTAAAAATAAAACAAAAATAAGTGGCGACTCCAAGTCATTTTTCTTAATCAATAAAATCAACATTTTTCAAATACAAATCGAGCTCACCATCGAGTGGGAAACGCATTGAGCACGAAAATACGGGGTCCACAAATATATTTAAATAAACTGAAGAAATAATCAAGGTTTTAGGTTAGCATAAGGTATCCTCCATTCAAGCTTTCTCTGAAATATCATTTTGATGGACAACCCATCACCATAAGTGCAACACTACCGCATTCAATGCATTCATTCATTCAATAACATTGTAAAGACACCATAAACTATTGGATTGTGAAGTTTGAATGAGTGTTGTTATGCTTCGTAGGGGATATGGGGGTTGAGCTCCTCGTTGGGCTTCTAAGGATCGAGTTGTCTAGTTAGCTTGTGGGGATTGAAGGGGGCAACACCATTGAATTTATTTATTTATTTTATTTGATGAATAATGAGTTTGCCTCCATTGTATATTGAACCTTTTTATGATTTAGGGTGTTTTTAGAGCGTGTAACAATTGAGAGGAGAGTGAGAGCTTCACCATTATACTCATCTTCTTTCATTTGATTATCGGATTCTTGAGTATTGGTGCACTCTATGGACATAAGGATCATATTGATTATTAAACCACGTTAAAATATCTTGTTTTCTTTATTTTTAGTTGGTGTGTGGTTTGGTTAACACAAACAAGATTTTGCTTCCTTCCACCATTCCAAAACTGGTTTATAATATGGCAAGAGTCAAATGTACTAATTCTTACTCAAGAATCAACTCCTCAATCAGGTAGCTTGAGGATTATGAAAGTAGTAAAAATGGTACATACAAAACTTTCCCTAAGTGATCTTGCGCCTAAACCATATGAGTAAGCCAAATTAGGCTACTTCATTCTTATTGGAAACAACAAGACTGGAGTAGCCTAAGCTTTCCTTTACTTTATATTGGAAATTTTGCCATTCGTGGTGATAACACAGAAACTAAAGCAAAAAATTAGAACTAAAATTGAAATTGAAAATCTTATAAATGGAAATGAAGGTTTACAACCATAATGTTTTGTTTTTTTTTTCTTAAAGATGATGACTACAAACTATATTCTAAATTTTTTCTTATTTTTTTCTTTGTATATCTATTAGTCTAACTTTACCTCCATTAAATAGAGAAATTACCATACTCCCCTTTAAAATGTAAGAGACAAAAGAGAAATATGGCACTAGTAGTCGCTCTAAGAAAAGTTGGCAACAACTTCTTCTTAGCATGTGCAACCATGGTTGTGGCTATTTTGAGCATAGACGACAACTAGAAAACATGGAAAGAACAAACAAAAAATATGGAAGGAAGAGCTAGATGCACTATAGAGTGGAGGATAGTTAACCATTTTTCTTTGTAATTTTGCGTAAAAATAGGAAAAAAGAACACTACAAAGATGTGTTTGTTAGGATAAAGTCCTTAAAAGCATAACATGATGTAATAATACATGATTTCATTAGTATTTATGTTATGATCTCAATTTCACTTTATTATTCCACTTATGCATTATAATTGATTTTAGTATTCTAGTCTGTATCACATACATTATACATGGCTTATATATTAGCAATTACATGGAAGATCCAAGTCATGGGTTCCTTACAAGTTGATGAGTTGTTCATAGCTAGTTTATGGATTTAAACAATCCATTTGAGGTTATAGTGCACTGTCTCTTCGAGGGATAACTTGTGCCATAGTGAGTGTATTGGTATGTATGGTTATATATTGAATAAGACCTATGGTGTATCATGACATTGGCTATCGGGTAGTTCAGATTTCACCAAGTTACCATGTTGCATGAGTTCTCAACTTTGAAAGAATATTGAACTAGTGTTGAGATCTTTAATGGCTTTGACCTATAGGTGAGACCTCAAGATGGTCATATATTCCCTATAAATTAGGTCATTGTTAATTAAGGCTTGTGGTAATATGTGTTCTCAAGATAGGTACCATGATATCACATGAAAGTGAGACGATATACCCTCTTAAATGATCCTAAGGACTTTTTATCATGAAATTTGTGGCCCTACAAAAATTTCTTTAGTAGAATTTGACATATGCTCTTGATAAACCAGAGTATGTCAATTAGTCATATAATAAAAGGACTTAAGACTCAAGGATGGTAGAGGTAATCCTAAAGGGTTGATAACTTTCACCTTATTATATTATAGATACCAGTTCATAGGGAGCTTACATGTAATGGTTAGTAGGTCATAGATATGAGAGAAATTTATTAAAAGGGATTTAATAAATTTATTTTTGAATTTAATTTCATAGGATGCTAGAGTGTAGTTGACTCTTCGTAGCGGGATGTTAAGTCAACTTCAAAATTGGATTTTAAGAAAATTGATATTTTTCTATGGGTCCCAATGGTCTCTACTCGAGCTCACTCTCCTTGGTGGCACATTATTTTGAGGGATAGTAAAGTTTTTGTTCATATGTGTGTATACAAGCATTTTGGTGAAAGTACAAGGTTGTACAAGAGATCATGAATTGTATTTTTAGATTAGATTAATTAATCAAAGCCTAATAAGCCTAATTAATTAAATAGAATTCAATGTGGTAGATTAAGTGACCTAAGCCCAAGATGGGCTCAAGTCACTTAAGTCCACAAAGAGGTCTATATATATGTGTCCTATTAAGGTTTAGGGTTAGACAATCTAGTTCATTATTGTCTTCTAAAACAAGATAGAGAGAACCTTAACCCCCATTCTTCTAAAGAGAGAAGTTCACCCTTCTCTATTTCCAAGATCTAAAGAAGAGCTATTGAGCAAAGATCTCTAGGTCTTCAAGATTATGTTCTTCTTCAATTGGAAAAAGATTTGGGAACATCAAAATCTAATGTATGATTTCTTTTTGTTATCCTTACCCTATAAAAGTCTTAAAGGCATATCTAGTTTTCTATTGCACCAATGATCTCAGATTACATTTTTCTAGGGTATTCCAATAGTATGAATCCCAAAATTAGGGATTTAGTAATAAATCAAATGATGTAACTTACTTGGAACTTAATATCAAATGGAAATACTTAAACTTAGGCATAAAATACAAAATTTTTATTGAGCTTCTATAACTAATCTACTTCCATTTTATTTAATAAAGATACATTAGCTTACACCTTTTTGCACTAAGAGATCGTTGTTAAGCCAAGAATACTAGTTGTCGATATATAGTTATATTTTCTAAATCTTTTCCTTTCTGTAGACCAATGATTTGAAAACTGAACCAAACCATTTAGTCTAACCAATTAAACTGTCAACTTGTGGCCTCACCAGTCTAAGTGGGTGATTTCAACCATTTAGGGGTTAAACCAACTATGAACTGCATGAATCGAAGGATTGATCATCGAACCGTGTGAATCGGACGATTTTGCATGAACTAGATGATTCAAATGTATATAAACTATTTCTTCACTACCACCATTGCCAGCGACAATCAACTTGTGCTTTTAAGTGAATTAGGTTTTTGCGGGTTATTGGACTTGGCTTACTATGACTTGAATTTGTCTTTATGTTCATGGTTATTAGGGAAACCAACATTGCTTATAGCCAACTTGAGTTTCATAGGTGCAAGGCAATCCAATTGAAATCTTATGATGTAGGCATTATGAAAAGAATTCCATATTAACCAAACAAACTTGGTTCCCTAAGAGCTTAATGTTAAACCTAGTCTGACTCCGAAATTGAAGGATATAGAGAGAGTGATGTGTGTAATTTATGATATTGAGGAATTTAAGTAGCTCTTCTTTGTTTTCCCCTATGCAAATTTATTAGCTCTAACTTCCTATTTGGAAGGTAGTTGCATGTCATGGTATACACCCCAAGAGAACTTAATTGGGAACATCAATTGGGGACAATTTGTATTAAAATTCTTATTCAATCTATACATGATTTTAGGTGAAAGGAAAATATATATATTAATGTTGTTTAATGTCTTTATAGGTAACTTGTTCTCTTTAAAATAAGTCTATCATGAAGTTTTTGAAATTCAATAATGTAATTAGACTATATTAGTAATGATGTTACCATTATTTGTGTAATATGTATTGGAACAAATATTTTATCTTTCCATACCCCATTTTCTAGCAATTTCTATGGAAATTACAATACCATGATGTGTTGCATAGATAGATGCTTTGGTGAAGTGATGGCTAAAGTTGGAGTTGGAGATGTTTGGAGAATTCAGTCATGTGCAGGTATAATTCAAGATTGTTTTCATTATGACACTTAATCAACTTCTCATGTACCAAACATGACCTTAGAGTTTTTGGATTTGGGTTTGATTTAAAATCTAAGCTTTTTTACTATTTATCATTCATATTAGCCTTTTGATTTTCTTTTGTAATTTCTTTTACCCTTTCTTTTGTTGCTGAGGAAATGCAAGAAAAGAAATGGACAATAAATTTTGAATCTAAATTTAACTATGTCAAATCAATCTTTTAGCTATCATATTTGATCTTTTGTTGTATTGTGTTTAGTGTTTAGCAATTAAGGTCTTGGGTATCTTGTGATATTAGGCAAGAAATTTGATAATCAACTATCTTCTTTTTATTTTTTATTTTAGCATGTCATTCTAGTAGATGACCATAGTCTATGTTATCAGTTTTTTCCTCATAGAGTTGAAAGGCCAAGAGTGAGAGAAATGGCATCAAGGTCTTTGTAACTTGTCTACTTTCTCCATGACAAGTTAGGAGTAGATGAAATATCTACATGACTATATAAAGCATTATTTACTTATATCTTTTGTAAATGGTGTCTATGATCACAAACTCTAAGGCTATTTTTGGTTCCCAAAAAGTTTGAAGGAAAATGCAAGGAAAAGAAAATAAAGAGGAAAAGTAGAAGGAAAGAAAAAATAAAGGAAAATAAAAATTGATTTAAAAAATCAATAAATTATTTTTATATGTTATTTCAAATTCATTTCACCTACTTTTCTTCTCTATGGAAAGATTAAATAACTTAAAAATGTATAAATTTCTAATTAATTTTAATTATATTTGATTTTCTTTCCTATTTAATTTCCATAGTGAAACCAAACATGAGAAAATCATTTTACTTAGTATTTTTTTTTTCTTTCCTTGGTAATTTTCGTGAACCAAACATAGCATAAAAGTAACTTTCCTTCTATATCGATTATGATGCTTGTTTTGCATACATTTTCTTTCAATTACTGGCTTTCTTTCTATCTACCAAGTGCACTTCATTACCTTTGTATTGGATACTTTAATGTGATACTGTATCCCTTATGTTCACATTGGATGTCCCTTATTGTTTTTTCCTTTATTTCTTTCTTTTTGAAAATTGCCATTTTTTAATCTATCTTATCGGTGCATTTGTACTTATCAACTAGGAAGATGATGATTGGCATTCCCGGTCTTCTATTAGTGAGCAGAGACTGCATTTGAAAGGAAAAAACAGAAAAAGTGTTAATGTCATGCTGGACAAGAGCAATAGGTGTGAAACTTACTCTTACCACATACTTGACTCTTCGTGTTACTGCTGATACTTGATCCTTTTAAGTTGAACGGGTTATTACTTTCTTTTCTTCATTTTTCCTAATTCAAAATTTCCATTTCAAAGGTGCCAGTGACCCTGGTGGATTGTGAAGCTTCTTATTGAGTAGTTCAACTAGGAAGTTTGATCTTGGATAGAATTGTATTTCCTTTCTTTTCCTTGGATCTATAGTAGAGCTAGGGTAGTTAGTGTATGAGAAGTACCCAATGCTGGGTGTAAAGATGCATCATAGATCCATACAAACATCATGAACCATTCTATAGAAAAATCAGTTGATACATTTTTCCCAAATCCTTCTACTCCTTCATAACCTGAAGGAAGAGGTAACAGGACCCAAAGGAGTATATGGTTAGAAATCCATTATAGGGTTATAAATTGATAATTGAATTGATTATCTTCATGCATAAGGGTGCTAAATCACCTAGTACAAAATATTTTAAAATCATTCATCTATAAAAAAAACTCTAGGTGATTTTGGATCAATTTTATTTTGTCTTTTATTCTCATCAGTTGCAAATATATATACACAGAGAAGAGATACATCAAGACTCTTAAACAAGGAAAACTTCTAAACAAGGTAAAACTAAACAAGGAAGAAAATATGTACAGATAACAAACACAATATTTGCTTACCAAAACTTACGGCTTACCAATCAAGGCTTACCAAAAAGATCATGCCTATAATCGCTAATACCCCCCCTCAAGTTGGTGCATGAGGATTCTGAATGCCCAACTTGCGAAGAAGAAAGTCAAACTGTCGTTTTTCCAAAGCTTTCGTAAAAATGTTTGCAAGCTGCATAGAAGTATAAACATACTTTGTGTAAATAGCACCATTTTGTATCTCACACCTACAAAATGGCAATCAACTTCAATATGCTTTGTTCTTTCGTGAAAAACGGGATTAGCTGCTATGTGTAAAGCCGCCTGACTATCATAGTACAAATGCATAAGGTCAGAATGCATCACACCAAGGGTAGACAACAATCCTTTCAACCATTTCAATTCACAAGTTGTGGTTGCCATGGACCTATATTCCGCTTCAGCCGAAGAACGAGACATCGTATGCTGCTTCTTGGTCTTCCAAGAGATTGGTGAATTACCCAAAATAATAAAATAACTAGTCAAAGATCGTCGTGTTAAAGGACAACTGGCCCAATCTGAGTCAAAATAAGCATACAGTTTCAGGTCGCAATTAGAACACAAAAGGATACCTTGTCCCGGATTGCCTTTCAAATATTGAACAACTCTCAAAGCTACTTCCTAATGTTCATCCTTCAGTTGTTGCATGAACTGAGCAAGCATATGCACACAATAAGAAATTGGCTTGGTAATCGTCAAGTAGATGAGCCGACCCACCAGGCGTCTGTATTGTCCAGGATCATGTAAATCAGAATTCGCAGCAAGTGCTAATTTATGGTTTTGTTTAAGAGGAGTCCCAGTCGGCTTGGCTCCCAGCAGCCCAGCCTCAGAGATAATGTCCAGTGTATACTTGCGTTGACATAAGAAGATAACATCTGAGTTCCTCGCAACTTCAATCCCCAAAAAATATTTTAATTTTCCTAGATCTTTCATATGAAAACATCAACTCAAATAATCTTTGAACTGTTGCACAACCGTTCCATCATTTCTAGATATAATTACATCATCAACATAGACAAGAACATTGAGTTGAATTTGTTGAGCTTCATAAGTAAATAATGAGTAATCATAATATGACTGCTTAAATCCATAACTTGTTAGCGTTGCTACTAACTTAGCAAACCAACACCTGGGTGCCTGTCGCATACCATATAATGAATTTCGAAGTCTACAGACTTTACCTAGTGTTGGAGATGTAAAACCAAGCGATATATGCATATATACCTCTTCATCTAACTCACCATGCAGGAAGGCATTATGTACATCCATTTGATGCAGTTCCCAACCCTTCGCAGCTACAAAGGCAAGAAACATTCATACTGTGCCCATCTTTGCTATCGGGGCAAAAGTCTCATTGTAATCTATGCCTTTGACTTGTTTGTTTCCAAGAATCACTAAGTGCACCTTGCATTTCTCGATGCTTCCATTAGAATTATATTTAATCTTGTAGACCCATTTGCTCCCGATTGCTTTCTTCCCAAGAGGCAAGTCTTCTACTATCCATGTTCCATTGTCTTCAAGAGCCTATATCTCCTTTCTCATCCCCTCTCCCCAACGTTCATCTTGTATTGCCTCAGCATAAGTGCTTGGTTCACACCCTGTGGTAACAGCTGCTAGAGAGAACCGATGTTGTGTAGAAAATTTATCACAATTCACATAATGTGCTAAAGGATAGGGTGTACCTGGGGATTTTGACTGGAACGATGAACTTGTTGAGGGGCTTACTTGAATGGTATGCGTTACATAGTCTTTCAACCTAACAGAAGGTTGCTTAACCCTTTTTCCCTTACCAAACTGTTCCTCAGACACCATAAGTCTTGACATGTCTGTGCCCCCCTGTCTCCTACTTTAGTATTCCCATCAGTAGCCATCTCCATATTATGACCCATCTCAACATCAATCTGGTGCTCTACATCCGAGACAAAAGCCTGTTGCTCCTCCATGTCATTCTACACATACGGGTCCTCATCATCTACAGAGTAATCCACCACTCTATTCTCGGTCAAAGAAGAATTGACAACATTGTTGAAGTACGGAAATTCTGCTTCAACAAAGATTACATCCCTTGAAACAAAATATTCACCGCTTTCCAAGTCATATAACCGCCAACCTTTCTTTCCAAACGGATACCCAACAAAAATACATTTTTGGCTCAAACTAGCAAATTTGTCTTTATCCCGATTTTGGTCATGGGCATAGCACAAACACCCAAAAGTTTGAATGTGCTTATAGGAGGGGGCCTGTCCGTATAAGATCTCATATGGTGTCCTACCATCCAATAAAACAGATGGTGTCTTGTTAATCAAATATCCAGCTGTAAGAACACATTCACCCCAAAACTCAATAGGTAAATGTGCCTGAAATCGCAAGGCTCTCGCTACATTGAGAATATGATGATGCTTTCTTTCTACACTCCTATTCTGTTGTGGCATCCCGACACATGAAGTTTGATGTAAAATTCCATGTTCAGCAAAATATTTTGTAAAACACATAAACTCAATACCATTATCACTCCTAAAAATTTTCACATCTTTTTCAAATTGTCGTCTCACCATTACGATGAAATTTTTAAGAACACAAGCAACCTCATCTTTTCTATTCAACAAATATATCCACACCGCACGTGAATAGTCATCAACGATTGTCAAGAAATAAATACCTCCACAAGAAGCAGGAACCCTATAAGCTCCCCATAAATCACAATGAATCAGGTCAAAACATTCTTTAGCTTTATTATCACTAGAAAAGAACACTTCTCTGGTTTGTTGAGCTCTAAAAAAAATATCACAAAACTTATTCTTCATATCATCATTTCTGCCAACACTATCAACTTCATAAATTAAATATACTACCCTAGAAGAGGGATGACCCATTCTTCTATGTCAAAGCTCATAAGACGCAATACTAGTTGTCTTGTAAGCACGAATAGTAGCCATTCCCTTGAGAAAATAAAGCCCCTCGCGTTGTTTACCCGCTCCAATCAACATCCTCGAATTGCGGTCCTGTATAGCACAAAATTTATTAGTGAATTGAACAACAAGATTGGAATCATTAAGAAGCTGCGACACAGAAATCAAATTGCATTTCAATTTAGGCACAAACAAAACATGTCGTAGTTTCAATTTTTCTCCAAGAGTCACAGTTCCTTCTTTCAAAGCTTTGGTCTCTGCTCAATTCGGCAACCCAATCGGACAAGGCATAATATCACGCAAGTCATTCAAACATTCATATGTGTTGGTCATGTGATGCGAAGCCCTTGTGTCAATAATCCAAGGCAAAATATTTTGCTTCCCTGTCAACCTCTCATTAACACCGCCTTTGTGTGAGTTTAACATGGTAAGAAGTGTGGCCCATTGGTCATCACTCAACCCACTAATTCCTGTTCTATCAGAATCAGTCACAACACTTCTCCCACCATCAGTTCTTGATGTTTGAACTGCATTGGCTCTAGCAGTCCCTCTACGTCCTCGTCTTCTACCTATACCCTACTAAACACCACGTCCACGCCCACCACTACGCCCACCACTACGCCCACCTATGGTTGTGCGTGGCCTGTCACCCCACCATTCTGGATAACCAATATGTTGAAAGCAACTATCAGCTTCATGTCCCTTCTGCTTGCAATTTGAGCAAATCACGATCTTGTCTTTTCCATCCCTCCCTGGGTTTCGACCACCAGCCTACTGATTCATGCCTAATTGGTGTCTCAGCTGATTTGTGTCCAGCCGGTGCTCCTTGATGGCGGGTGTAATCAACAAAATTTTTAACCTATAACACCATGAATTAGGGTAGCAAATACAAAGCTACTATAGCATAGTGGCTCTAGGATCGTTCCACTGGGAAGGGTACTCAAGTTGAAAATGATACCAATTCAAAGTGAATTGGTGCTGTTTCATTTCAAGATTAGCTTAAGAAATAAAACACAAACTTTGGTTGGAAAAGGGTTAAGCTTAAGTTAACAACACGGCAAATGATGGGAATTACTTAAGAAGAAAAGAATTCCTTGGAGATTCAGGTATACAGGGGAGATTCCTCATGCAAAAGCATAGCTCCGGTCAGTTGGTTCATTTCCTCACATTAGAGAATTAACATAAAGTCAATTCTCTAATAGGTGCTGCACAAATGCATCCCTCAATTGGATTTCAGCTCTAATTCTCTCACTGATGCAACTTGCAATGGTTCGAGCCTCTCACTTAGCCTTTACCATTCAAGGTGATCTTTAACCTTGGATTACCCATCAAAAGCTCGCAAGAGATAACTAATGGATGTCTCCTTAGAGTCCAAAAGCTTACCAAGTGTTGGCTATTCTAGAAAATCCTACCTTCAAGTCACCTACCAGAGGCTCGCAAGGGTAAACTAGTGCATCTCCATGGTTAGAGATCACTTGCCTTACCAAGTGTTGGCCCAGGTGACTCCAAGGCGTTTTAAGTTAACTAAAAACATTAGAAACCATTCACGGGACACACTCTCTCTTCATTCATAGCTGAAACTACAAAGCTTCTGATTCTTGCACTTGGAACCTTTCCCGGCAACCTCAACTCCAAGGAACTAAAAGGTTTAGTTACTCATTCTCTGGGGAAAGCTCCTCAGAGAGTGCATAACTTAGAAAAAATAATAAAATACAAAGTGAGAAGGTAAGGTAAAGATAGAGCTCAAGCTCTGTATATTACTTTCTTTCAAACTTACAAAAGGTTCAACTCCCTCTTACACCCTCAGAACAGGCTCCTCGGGCTCCCTTTATACCAAAATCACATAATCAACTATTACATGGATATTTTAGCCAAATTCCTAACTTAAAAACTAAGGAATCCTATAATTGGAGGGATACAAGGAGAATTTGGGCATTTAGGCAACAAAAATCTAATGAAAAATATCTCCAAGTGTCGGTTACAAATATCGGGAAGCACTAAGGACCACTTCGCAGGTGAAAAGTGAGGTCTGCGAAATTTCGCAGGTGCACAAGAAGGGCTGCGAAATTTCTTCATAGCAACCAGCTGATTCAACATCTTTGCAAAGTGGACTTCCATCTTGTGGTGTTTGGATTCCATCGCGGCGTGAAGCTTCAGGGGAAATCCATAGCACTGTGCAAAAGTGTTGCGAAACATCTCGCAACAAAAGGCTGATTCCGCAGCACTTTTCTAAAGCCTTCCTTCAGCTTGGAGCAGTTGTCTTCCAAAGGCTGTAACTTCCTCATTTCAAGTCCAAATTGCATAAGGTTTGAGGCATTGGATTGTTGACTTCCTAAGCTTTCAAATGACATATTGTATGCATAAATTGGACATCAGGAAGTGCTCCAAAAGTAGCTGCAGTGACTGTCATCAAGAATGCTCCATGACTGATTTCTCTTTGCTTCCCCTTTGCATTCCCACTTTGCTATGACAAAAGTGCTTCAAAGCTTTGATTCTTCATGCCTCTAAGCTTCCCATTGCTTTCCAAGGATTCCATAAAACTCTCCTCAATCTCATAATGCTTTGGTGATCAAATTACTAACAAAAACACCAAAACTTACACAATTTGATTAGAATTGATTGCAAGGAGCCTTAACATGCTAATTGGGTTAAAAGGCACTAACTACTACTCAAAAGTGTTTAAAAGGATTAATTAAAAGCTATCAAATAGCACTTTTTGAGTAGTAATCACCTACATTGTAAAACTCATGGGGCTGCCTCTTTCTTCCTTTGTCCGAGTCATGGTCCGTACTCGTTCTTGTTGTATGATCATAGCGTAAACTCCATTTAGATTCGACAAAGGTTCGGTGCTCAGGATATTGGAACGTACTGTCCCATATCCATCTTCATCTAATCCCATCAAGAATTGATGAACTCTTTCTTCTTCTCGCTTCTTCTCCAATTGAGTGGTAATGTTACATTTACACCCAATACAAGTACATACTGGAATTGAGTCATAATTGTTCAGTTCGTCCCATAAAGACTTGAGTCGACCATAATAGACAACTATGCCTTGCTCTTCCTGCTTGCAATTCATAAGATCTGATTTCAATTGTTGTACATGTGGACCATTCACAATAGAAAATCGCTACTTGATTTCTTCCCAAAGTTCCTTTACGTTTTCCATGTAAGATATGGTTGATCGAAGTGTGGGTTCAATGGTGTTAAACACCCATGAGACAAGCATTGAATTGACGATCCACCAGTCTTCAAGTTTTGGTGAATCGTTGTCCGGTTGTTTGATGGATCCATCCACGAATCCATATTTCTTTTTGGCTCGTAAAGCAGTACGCACAACACGCACCCATTCATCATAGTTCTCACCTTTCACTTGAACTTAGGTAATTATATTACTTGGATTATCGTTGGAAGTCAATGCATAGGGGGTTAGCATTTTTCTGTCAGAGTTGGACCCTCCATCATCTCTTTTCTTCCCATCACCAGCCATGATGATGTATGTTTAGCTCACAAGTGCTCTGATACCATAAAAAAACTCTAGGTGATTTTGGATCAATTTTCTTTTGTCTTTTATTCTCATTAGTTGCAAATATATATACACAGAAAAGAGATACATCAAGACTCCTAAACAAGGAAAACTCCTAAACAAGGTAAAACTAAACAAGGAAGAAAATATGCACAGATTACAAATACAATATTTGCCTACCAAAACTTACGGCTTACCAATCAAGGCTTACCAAAAAGATCATGCCTATAATCGCTAATAATCTACAATATTTTATTTTCTCTTCTCATATGAAAATATGGTGCTAATACCTTTTGCACTAAATTATAACATAATAGGGTACCCTGAACTTGACATTGGATATTTGATGAGACAAAGGGAGAAACTAATTGATTTGCTAATTTATCTAATTGAATTCTATGGTGTCCAATCTTGAACTGAGATTTGTTTTGCCTCAACAACCTGCCCATGATGGATTAGGTATGAAGTACATATCATGATGACGGCTCAAAAAAAAATTCTTCTCATATTCCCTCACAAGAATCTCTGCAATCAGATTCACTTTATGAATTGCAAGCTTAATTAACTTGCAATATAATCTCTGCAATCAGATTCACAAAAAAACCGAGATGTTTGTCTCTTTGTGACTGATTTTTCTAGGGACATCAAATAAATTAACACCACTGCAATTTGAAGCCTTGCTGACTGAAGGGAACCCATCTGATATGAAATATTACATTTCTGATCCAAAGTTGCACTCTTCGTACATCTACCTCCAAATCTAAATACATCCTGTTTCTATTCCCATTTCCAATGTTGTTAAGGCTATCAGTAGTAGCCTTCAGTTTCTAAAAAATTTATGTGTATTAATTAATTTATTTCCTTCATCATTTCATATGATTTTGCATCCACAACATTAAGGCAGCTGTGGTAACTAAAGGTTGCCTTATCTGACACGTACACATTTGGAAGTCCACTCCTTTTTATAGAAGTGTCGGATTCATGTCCATACATCTAGGAAGAGTTCAGATTTTCTGCTCTCTCCCATAGATGTATAAAATTATTTTGTGCCATTTTTTATTTTGTGCCAAAAAAAAAAGGAAAAAACATTGCTTCCCTTTGTCATTTATCTAAAATTCATAGTTTAGATTTTATTTTTATTTTATTTTTTTGCTTAGTCGAATTTAAGCAGTGGTCATGGATATGAAGGTCAACTCTCTCTCATCTGTAACGATCAAGGTCCCCTCATCACATGCTATGGACTCAAGGAAATATCTCATCACACCAGTTATGCAACATCGGGCCCATCAGATGTGTTTAATGCATTATTCTCCTCTCATTCCACTTGAAGTACTGTTACCTATTAATGTCTTCATTAAATCCTACCCACCATGCCAACAACGCACTAAATCATAATAAATTCCTAACATCCACCCACCACTTATTTTCTCTAAGCTCTAAATCATATCAACCATTAATTACCTTTCTTTGATTACTTCCACCAACCCTTTAACCTCGTTGTTATATATCCAGCTCCAACCATTCCGCCTGCATTTCCATTTCCACTATGGAAACTTGTAGATATGCACGTTTCCATTTGCATTTGGAAAAGCCTGTTTTGTTCAGTCCACTTGCAAATTTGATTTGATTACGGGTTTTGGTAATTTCAGGTGTTTTACTATGACCACTGAAAATAATGTTGCAACTGCATTCGGTGTTGGGGTTCAGTTGGGGAGGCTTCACCTGACCCAACATGAAATACATATTTAGGTGGCTTCTTTTGGTACATTGTTCATTTCTCAGTATGTATTCAGATATTAAGTCGTGTATCCTTATAATTTCCAATACAAGGTTTTACTACAATCTTATACATGGCTTTAAAGAGGAAGATTAAACATGCTTTAACTTCAGGGGACCCGACCAAAGTTGAAATGGACCCATATATGCCCAATATGACCTCATATCAAAGAAGATTATGCTTTTGATCGTAGTGCCCTTCTCCCCCACAGTAGAGGATTCTACGTCTCATTTTGTTGCACACCCTACGCATTAAGAGGTGGCAGTCAGTGAAGAGAGGGCACAGTTGGGGTTCTCGTGGTGGTGAAAAGATGAGATGAGTTGGGGCTAGGGTTTCTTACATTTGGTTGTCTTTTATTTTTTGACATTTTTATGCTTACATGGCTATGGATTACATGGCAAAGTATTATGTGATGGTAGCTTATCCAGTCATTCTAAGGATGGCAATGGGGCAGCTTCAACACGGTTCATCCCATTCCAACCCCCTCCTATTTATTTAAATCAATTCTCAATCCTACTAACAAAAATAAATAAATAAAAATTAAATTAAATTAAATTAAACGAGATGGAGTGGGTATAGGAAATTCCCATACCTGCTCCAACCCTGTGCCGTTTAATTTTTAAAACTTTTTTCAAATTCTTTTTTAAATATTTTACTTTTAAAATATTAATTTCTATGAAAAAAAGTAAACATAATTTATAACTAAATAAATATTATACATATTTATAATTTATTTTTACAACAATAATATTTTATATAAATATTAAAAAAACTGAAAAAAATCAATTAAAATAAAATTTTGTTTAATATTATATATATAATCGGGACAGGGCGGGGTGAGGCAAGATGGGACAAAGTCATAACCAAACTCACCCGAAACACATCTCAGGTTTTAAAAGAATTCTCAAACATGTCCTAAACCTGTTTATATTTATCTCAATCTCATCCCATTAGGGATAAGATGGGACAGAGATCCAAAAAAACCCACCCTATTGTCATCCCTAATTCCAAGTTAGTTGCTTCAGCCCCAAAACAATTTAATAGAAAAGGGATAATTTTAGAATTATGGGAAAATTACTATTGAAGTGCGTGTTTCATAATATAGTTTTTTCATTTTACACTTGTGATGAAAAGACAATCTTTTAGTCCTAAAAATTTTCACTTTTTGTTTAGTTTGATATATCATTTTTACTTTTTTATAATTACTTTTAATTTAAAAAATACATATTTATACATTTATGACATCACAATTCAACCATCGATTCAATTATTGAACTATAAATTAATAACTTTTATGCTTTAATAATCGGTCCAATTTTAAAAATATTGCTCTAGACATAATATTCTTCAAAATTGGAGTTGCTTCTAACAAGGTGAATGGAAGTTACTTATCAATGAGTTGCGTGTGGAAGTATTTTGACTTGTTTTCAATTATTTTAAATCTATATCAAGAAAAAAAATTATAGTGCATACCCTAAAAGGCTTTAAAAGTCTTTAAACTCTAAAACATATCATTAGCAACTCATTTTGGTTCTACCAAAAATGAATTTTAAGCTTTGAATATCTTCTTTTGAAGTGTTTTAAATATAGCTACCTATATTATAAAATAATTGAAAATAAAAATTAATTATTTATTTAGGTTTTTAAATTTTGTGCTCAATCGACGACCTATGCCTATTTGGAAGTTTATTATAGTAGAACTATTTCTAGAAAACTAATAGTTAAAAGTGCTCTTACCATAATAACTCCCAAACATCCCCTCACTCGGATCATCAATACTCAAATGAACTTTGAATATGGTAAATAGATGAGCATTTTATGGCAGGGTTCGGTTAAAGTATTGAATGGTACATTTTCAATGTCATAAATGGAAAAGACACTATTGTAGGGGGCTCCCCTCCACGAGTCCCTTTTCCAACCCAAACACCTTGACCGCCTGACACATGCAAGCAACCCGTCTGGATCATTTCGTCTGGACCATGACCAATTTTGTCTGACACCAGGCATAAGAGGGACCTTTTCCCCTACAAGGTCGAATGGCAAGGAGAGACCAGACTCCCCAAATAGATAGGGTTGTCTAATCAAGCCTTCAAGACCCGTAGACATGCGTGATCATTCACGCCTAACATGTGAACGGCTGATGGGACCTCTTCTAGCCCTCAAGTCATGTCAGTTACATGTTGCACATAACCTCAGACCATCAATAGGCTGAGGGGACAAGCGGCTGGACAGTCTAGAATCATGGCACGTTAGCTAATGGCACCTACCAGCCACCCAAAACTATGATGATTGCCCAGTTGCCTGCAAGATAATCATCATTACAGAGAAAGTCAAAGTGCTTAGTTAGCACTACAGAGGCACTCTCTTCAGCACTATAAAAACCCTCCAAAAAGCACAAACGAGGTACACAAGCAGACACACATCGACTCTTTCTCACTGAGCAGTTTGAGCCATCTTTGTTTGACTTAAGATTTAGAGGGGCGTGCCCGGACCACTCGTTCGGACATCCTTTTGTGCAAGAAAGGAGTTCACCCAATCTCACTACTATTGGGCGAATTCTCTGAGAAAGCACATAGAAGAGAGGAAGGTTAGCTAGCTTCCATAGAGTTGGGCGAATTCGACTCCAGTTGGCTCAGGATCAACATTGGCGCCATCTGTGAGAACAACTAAGGATGTCAACACCCTCTAGAAGTCGGTCGTCCACTATGGGTAGCGAGGGCTACTTTGATTGGCCTGAAAGCATGGAAAGACAACAACGAGAGAGTGAGCGATAGATGCAATCTCTATTCCGCAAAACAAGGAGACTCAAAGAAAAGAATGATGAGTTGTGTGCCCAAATGTTGTCATTGGGCCCCTCTCACAGTCGACAACCTAAAAGTCAATGAATAGTCTCAAGATGAACTGATGAGGCATCTTTCCTTGGGAATGCAGAGTTCTCCTCTAATAGTCATATGATACGGCTTGAGGAGAAGTTTTTGCCGGCTCGCCAGGAGCAGTTGGACGAAAGCTTTGACTCTACTCGTGTATCAACAAAGAGGAGGCACGATAGGAGGTCACGTTTATCTGACGTGATGCAAGCCCGACTAGGACCTTAGACGCCTGGCGTAGGGGGAAAGTTATGCATAGCAGAAACCCTGGAGGCCCGTCTAGGTCCCTCAGTTGCAGCAATCATGCCAGAATGACCCTCTCCTCCACCAAAATAGAAACCAACTAGGATTCTAGTGGATCAAGCTCTACCCGGTTCTGTTAGTTGACAACTAGATGACATGCTCTCCACACTATTTGACCCTTACATTATCAACTATGAGCCCTCAAGGGGGCTCATAGTGCCAAAATTCATGACATACGATGGAACAAGTGATCTGTTTGATCACATCATGCACTATAGGCAACTCATGACCCTCGACATAGGGAATCATGCCCTATTGTGCAAGGTCTTTCCAACTAGCCTACATAGCCAGACCCTCTCATGGTTCCATCGCCTTCCAAAGAACCTCGTGAATAATTTTCGAGATCTGTCGGAAGCATTTGTGGGCCACTACTTATGTTCAGCATGCCACAAGTAGGACATTAAGATGCAGGAGAATGAATCCCTGAGAGACTTCATGAAACGATTTGGACAAGTCATGCTCTAAGTGAAGTCATGCACTATGGATGCTATCCTATATATCATCAGCGAAGCATCTATCCGGGCACACAGTTCTTTGAGTCTCTTGCGAAAAGGCCGCTAGCAATGATGGACGACCTATTTAGACGAGCAAGCAAGTACTCT